>NC_069504.1:244902626-245202626 GCF_027579735.1 Bombina bombina | reverse complement strand
TGGTAATCCTGTAAGTAAGGCACTAAGTATTTGAGTTGGCCCTGAGGATACACTACTATATTTAATAGTCAGATTTGTATTATTCAGTAATATACATTCATAACCAGAAAGTCTTTGAGAAGTCATGTGTTGGGTAGTGACATTTTTTACAAGATGTAAAACTTGGTGACTAGTGTGTAGTACTATTGGATGGCCTAATGTGATTGTTTGAACCATCTCTACAGCCATGGCGCAAGCTGCCAATGCTCGGAGACACGCCGGCATCCCTTGTACCGGTATTGGAACTACTTTGGAAAAGAAAGCTACGGGACGCATATTGCCTCCACCATGCTCTTGGGCACAGACAGCAGCCATGGTTTTACAATTGTCCCTCGCATACAAGTGAAATGGTTTACAATAATCAGGTAGTCCTAAAGCAGGGGCACTAATAATGCTAGTCTTCAGAGCTATGTAGGATTTAGTCATGTCTGTGGTCCATTGTATATGTTCAGGGCTATCCCCTATGTGGCTTGCCTTAGAATGGAATCATGATGGGAGCACTCAGGAATCCATTGTCTGCAATAATTAATCATACCTAGAAAGGTGAGCATGTCCTTTCTAGTAACTGGCTTTGGGATCTGTTGAATCGCTTGGATTCGTTTGGGACTAATGGACCGGTGGCCTTGGGAAAGCACAAAACCAAGGTAATCCACTTTTGTCACTCCTACTTGTAGCTTATGTGTTGCTATTTTATGACCTTCAGCAGCAAGGTGTTTTAACAGACTTATTGTATCTACTGTATTAGCCTCCTGGTTAGGACTACACAACAGTAGGTCATCGACGTACTGAAGGAGGACGGAACCGTGGCTGGGAGTCCATGACCGCAAGGTACGTTGGAGCACCAGCGAGTAGACCGCAGGTGAGGCCACAAAGCCTTGAGGGAGGCGTGTCCAGGTAAGCTGACGCCCATCAAAATAAAAAGCCATAAGTAGCTGTGTCTCAGGGTCCAATCGGACTGAAAAAAATGCGTTAGCTAAATCAATGACTGTAAATATACAGGCATCATGTGGAATGGCTGTGAGTAAGGTTGTAACATCTGGAACTATTGGGGCAATTGGGATTACTATTTCATTAATTGCCCTTAGGTCTTGTACTAACCTATATTCATTGTCTTTCTTTGGGATCGGATTTATGGGGAGAAACTACTGGACGGAGGATTCCTTGTTTAAGGAATTCCTCTATCATGGGTCTTATCCCTTCTTTCTTTTCTCTAGACAATGGATATTGTTTAATAAACACTGGAGTGGTATTAGGTTTTAATCTGGCTTTATATGGGGTACACTGAACTAAACCAACGTCAAGTTTTGAAGATGCCCATACAGAGGGTGGGACATCTGTCAATATGTCATTAAAAAAAACACAGGTTAGTAGACCCTAGACTCACGTCTAACCCACCCTGTCTAGTGACAGCTACTTTCAAACCAAGGGGACCCATAAGATCACGACCCAAAAGGTTAAGGGGACACCCAGTTATAATACGAAATGGGTGCAAAAGTTGTTGGCCAGTACAGGGTACCCTAACTTCAAGCGGCGGTGTGATGCGAGTCTGAGTCAGCACTCCATTAATCCCTAGAGAAGGTTCAGATTTTCCAGTAATGCCATCATACATATCTGAGCATAAGGCAGAGCATGTAGCTCCTGTGTCTACTAGAAATGGTAGGGGTTCTCCCTCTACTTCTAGGACTAAGTACGGTTGCTCATGATAACTTGTTGACACCACTGGAAAAATTGGAGTGCTACCTTCTAGGCACCCCTATGGCCATTGTATGTTGTGTTTGGGTGCCTCCATGGGTGCAGAGGCTATGTAAGGCTGTCTGTTATACTGTCGGGGATTGTAAGGGGGGGCAGAATTATTAGGGGGTTTTGGGCATTCATTTTTCCAATGTCCCTGTTCCCCACAGTTAAAACAATGTGTTCTGTTTGAAGTATAATTCCCTCTAGCTCTTCCTCTAGCTCTCCCTCTACCTCTCACATACATTCTATTACTCCCTGTATTATCCCTTTCCCTGGCCTGGAATGGATCACAATGTTGTAAACTCTTCTTTTGATAAAAAGCAGCGTTTTTTCCCTCTAATTTCCTGATGTCAAAACAACCTGCCCCTTCTTTTTCATGAATTCTTTTCAAGAATTCTGCTGGAGTCAACTCTGGCCAATCAGAGACAAGTTGTTTCACCAACAAAGAAAGCTGAGGTTGCATATTACTAATGCAAGTCTGGACCTTCAGAGAGCCCATTGCATCTCCTGATTCCATTCCAGCCTCTTCCTTCCAGCATTTATAAAAACGCTTAACAAATTCTACTACTGTTTCCTTTGTATTCTGTTTGCACGCTAGTGCAATTGACATACTTTGTTTATCCTTCCATATTCTATGCATTTCTATACTTAATTCTGTCCACATTTCATCAAGTCCTTCACGTGTGTTTAGGGCATAGTTAATTGTTGGATCTCGACTCAATTTACTAATACTCTTTACATTACCCCACTCCCAACCTGATTCAGGGTCATAGTCTAGAAGTGCATCAATAATAATTCTTATATCTGTCTGTGTCATGTTTTGTCCTTGTAACATTCTTTTTAAATACATAATACAAGCTGATGGATGTTGACAGGGATTTGGGGCTCCCTTGGTAATTTCCCTTAATTCACCCGGGGACAAAGGTTTAATAATTAATTGGTCTCCCACAGTAAGAAATGGCATACTAGCTTCTGGTACAGCTGCCTCCTCCTCCTCTACTTCTTCATTCCCTCTTTTATATTGTGGGGTTATTGTAGGGGGGTAGGAAGGTGTTACTGGTTCAACCTTAATCAGGGGTTTGGGCATAATTGGGGGTTTAGTGACCTGGTATCGGGGAGTTACAGAAGGTCCTGGCAAGGTCCATTCCTGGGGTACCTGAGCAGAGGCAATAGCAATAGTCTCTAGATATATGTCACTAGGGGATGGGAGGCTAGGATATAGTCTGTTATATGATGGCAAAGGTAGGTGAGGGGCATTATATGGGGCAGGGGGGGTGAATATGCTTTCTGTTTTTGCTTCTCACTTTTACCCTTCTTTTTATTCCCATCTATATCAATATATCGCCAGTATGGAGCAACAGTCAGCCAATTTTCCCCACCCTTTTTCATATAATCCATATAACCATCTTGGATCACCATTATACCATAGAAATGCCTCTTCATCACCTAGACACAACCCTTTTACCATATTCATATGAAATTTATCATTATCCCCCTCTCTGGGGAATGGATCAGAGCTTCTCATAGCTTCTGTCCAATCTGCTATATTTTCCCACATAATCTTTAAATGTTTCTCCTTGCATAGGTGATGGAAATTGTTTAGACTGTGATTTGCCCATTCTCAACTCCTAACTTATCTTTTAAAACATTTACAACAAAATATAATACAATACAAAAAAAATAAAAAAAATAAATAATAAAAAATAATACAAATAAAAAAATACAATACCTTTACCTTTAAGAGCAATTAATTATTGAATCTTTTTGCATAAACCACATTAACTAGAATGGTTGTACTCCGTTACCAGTTATTGTGCTTAATGCTTAAGTTTACAACAAGAGAAAGAAAAAAATATCACTATGCTGATCCTTTCAGTAGTTTCTGGCATTAATTATCTCTAGGTCAAAGGTCACCCTTCACCAGAAAAAATGTAGCCTTTTACTAACATTTAAAAACAGCAATACATATTAACAACAGTTTACTTTCTTAATACTTTAACAATAAGCAGTATTTTACTTCCTTAACACTTTATACAAATAAACAGTATTTTGCCATACAGCATATTTAAAAACAAGCAGCATAAGAATTCATATAAACAATGCAGTATTTATCTTATAACTTTAAAGCAATGTTAGCCATACATCAATATTTCAAAAGCAAGCAGTAAGAAACCTGATTTCTACCAAAGAAATCTTATTCCCTTTTTATTTTTTTTATTTTTAATCAAAGATTTGATTAGAATCTACCAAAGATTCATATATATATTTAACCTGATTTTTACCAAAAAAATCTACTATTCCGATTTTAGAATCTACCAAAGATTCACATATATATATTCCCCAACTATTCCTATGTAAAATGAAACTTAAGGGGTCTCGTGGTAAGAGAAAAAAGGTCAGAATAAAAAGACTCTTTGTTCAGCTCACCTTCCGAGAGTTCCCTGTTTTATCCCACTTCTGACGCCAGTTTTGTAGGGTTACTTCTTTTGTTCCTTAGCTCTGCTCTGGCTGATAAGGGTGCGGCACACGTTTTCTTCAGGGCCCTGGGGTGACCACTGAAATCACACACACATGCAACTGAGTGTTTTCACAAAAGTCCCGTTTATTTGAAGAACACACAAAGAATTTATAGTGATGTATACGTCATACATGAGGTCACAGGAAATATATAAAAAACGTAGTTAACTTCACATCTGCATAAGGGGCCCACAGGAAATAAGAATGTTGTTATAGCACATAACAGAATATGCCCATATCCATTTGTAGAGAGGAACTTATATTAGAACCATATGTTACAACTTATACAGAAAGAAACTTGTGGAATGCTGCTTTATAAACATTTGATACTAGATTTAAAGTTACCCTCAATATGCTTAATATGTGAGATTCAAATTACCCATATAACATAATATATATAATATATATACATACACATACATACACATACACACACATACACATATACATACCCATCAAGCTTGTGTGTCTTGTTCAGTGGTGGTCGTCTTTCAGCCTTTCTTACCTTGGCCATGTCTCTGAGTATTGCACACCTTGTGCTTTTGGGCACTCCAGTGATGTTGCAGCTCAGAAATATGGCCAAACTGGTGGCAAGTGGCATCTTGGCAGCTGCACGCTTGACTTTTCTCAGTTCATGGGCAGTTATTTTGCGCCTTGGTTTTTCCACACGCTTCTTGCGACCCTGTTGACTATTTTGAATGAAACGCTTGATTGTTCGATGATCACGCTTCAGAAGCTTTGCAATTTTAAGATATCTCACTATTTTTGACTTTTATGAGCCTGTCAAGTCCTTCTTTTGACCTATTTTGCCAAAGGAAAGGAAGTTGCCTAATAATTATGCACACCTGATATAGGGTGTTGATGTCATTAGACCACACTCCTTCTCATTACAGAGATGCACATCACCTAATATGCTTAATTGGTAGTAGGCTTTCGAGCCTATACAGCTTGGAGTAAGACAACATGCATAAAGAGGATGATGTGGTCAAAATACTCATTTGCCTAATAATTCTGCACTCCCTGTATGTGTATGTATATATACATTAATATATATATATATATATATATATATATATATATATATATATATATATATATATATATATATATATATATGTGTGTGTGTGTACATATTTATTTATGTGTTTTAGTGTATATTTACTCTATGTATTTCACATTACAATGTATTATTTAGAATTGTTTTAATATGTATAATCATTTTTAATAATTATTATTAATATTTCTTAAAATTGAATATTTATTTTTTTAATAACACACACTGAGGTTCCCAATTCTTTATGTGCGCTAACCCGAAAATGCCTTAGACCTAAGGCACAGAATGCAAAGTACGATATGAATATTTTACATTCCATATTCTTCACATAGAATTTTTTTAATATTTAGTATTACATTTATATATATATTTATATATAGACATAGGAATAGACATAAAGGTATAGGTATATACAGATACATATTAGAAATATGTATCTACAATAAAAATGTCCTTGTCCAGTATGTGAAGAACATTAAAATGTGAAATAGGATTAATTCATGTTGGTCAGCGCGTGAGCGATAGTTGTTAGTTTTTTTTCTTCTGCGCTCTCCATTGACTTCTAGAAGGAGAATGGTGGTCCTTTTCTATTAAACTAAAAGCATAATGAAGTGCTTGCAAGTATACAAAAAAAATGGAAATTCAGGATGTCAAACTTGATTTGTAGGATTTGTAATGAGTTAATCCTTTTATTTAAGGGATCGACTAAGTCTTCAACTACCCTTAGACCTTTAGTTTCCCATAGCTGAAATACATTTGAATCCATACCTGCTGGAAAATAAATATTATTTAGAAAATGTTTAGTTCTAGGAGATGGATGTATCCTATTTGTAAATTTATGGACTAGGTTCCATGGTTGAAGAGCATCACCATTGAGTATATGTGAATATATTTGTTTTGTAATATCCTTAAAAGAGATGTAAGGAAGAAATGACAGCTCCCATTCCCAGAACAGATTTCTCTAGGGTCTCCTCATAATAGCGATGTGTGTTTTATTGCCAGTCCATGACAATTCGTGCCAGGGCAGCCCAGTTGTATGTTTTAAAATTGGGTATTTCCAAGCCTCCACTTGAATATGGGGCGTATAGGTTTCTAAGAGCAATTCAAGTTTTTTTCCCTTTCCAGAGAAAGAGAAAAATTGCTTTATTTAAGCAATTTAAGTCACTTTAAATAAGAATAAAGGGAAGCATGAGAAGAGGGTATACAAGCTTAGGGAGAGTAACCATTTTTATAAGGCCAACTTTGCCTGCCAATTAAAGAGGGATATTCTGCCAATTTTCCAAGAGTGTAGATATTTCTGTACACTGTCGGGAGATATTTAGTTCATCTATTAGGTTAGGATTATTAGACAATCTAATACCAAAATAAGGGAACAAGGAGATAACTACTTTAAATCTATAGTTAAAAGTGTTATTATTTGATTTCTAAAGCCAAAGGATCTCTGACTTAGCTGTATTGACTTTATAGCCTGATAGTCTCCCAAAGACCGACATCATTTGTAGTGTTTTAGAAATGTATAAAGAGTGTTTTTCCAAAAAGAGCAACATGTCATCTGTGTATAACGCTAGATGCAATGTTGCAACTTTGATATTTAATCCAGGGAAAGTGATTCTAAAGCCAAGTTAAAAAGAAGTGGTGTTTTGTGCCCCTATGGAGGGATACAGTAGGAGAGAAAATGCCACTGATCATAATATGTGCCATTCGTGTAAGATATATATTACAAATCAGGGATAGGAAACTGCCATTGATGCCATGGAATAAATAGTCCCACTCAACTCTATTAAATGCCTTCTCCATGTCTAACGACAGCAGGAAGGCCTCCGTTCAGACATCTCCTTTCCTCTCCTTGGAAAGTGACCAAAAATGGGAGATAGAATATAACACTCGCCCTATGTTTGTTACTGATGTCCTCCCACTCATAAATCCCCTTTGATCGGGGTGAATAAGACTAGGGAGAATTGTTTTTAGGCGTTCTGCTAAGATTTTCATGAGGATTTTATAATCAGAGTTTAATAGTGATATAGGTCTATAAGACTCTGGAAGTTCCTGATCTTTTCTATAAGACTCTGGAAGTTCCTGAGCTTTTCCGTTTTTTTAATTAGAAAGAAAAAGGCATTGGTAAAAGTCCGATCTGGGCATATACCCTCCTGAAAAAAATCCCTGAAATAGTCTAGTAATTGTAGGGTTGACCTGTGGTTTAAGTAATTTATAATATTAAATGGGAAGGCCATCTGGGCCTACTGCCTTGACATTTGCTAATGAAGAGATAGTTTTCTCAATTTCTTCCTTCAAAATAGGAGCATTTAAATTATCTAATTGGTCTTGAGTCACCTGAGGGAATGATACATTTCTCCAAAAATGTAGAGATGGTGTTATTGGAGGTGTTGGTTACTTTGTGTATAACTCTGTATAATACTCTGCGAAAGCAGTTGTAATAGAGTCTGGAGTTTTATATATATAACATCTCTATATCTGATACCAGCTATATTTTTACCTAGTGCCCATTTCTTAACCAAGGAAGTGAGACGTTTTTCTGACCTATTCCAAAATCTATAATATTGGCTGTCTACTTTTAACAATGAACTCACTGCCTGCTGTTTAAGATGGGCTTCTAGCTCCTCCTCACTCACATGATATATCTCTCTAGTTAAAGCTGTAGACCTTAGCAATAAGAATGGTAGGCCATTGTCATCTTCTCTTGTAGTTGTTGAAGTTTCAGTTGGGATTTTTTACGCAGATTGGCATTGTATGCTATTATATTACCAGCAAGTACAGTCATGGCCAGTCCCCAAAATATTCCTGGGTCATTAAGATGTCTCATATTATGTGTAACATAATCATTCCATAAATGTGCGCTAAATATTTTTGGAAAATTCTCAGAAGAGTATAGATAGTATGATAATCACAATACTTTTTTATTACTACCTAGAGGATCATCCGATAGAGACACTTCAATTAGAGCGTGGTCCAAGATGATTACATTATGAATTTTATCCTTAGTAATCCTGGAAACTAGTGAGTTTGAATGTAAAAAAGATCTATCCTGGGGGGGCGGAGTCTAGCCACGCTGGATCATGGCTGCTAGTTAGAAGGGCGCCCATCTCCTAAACTGATTATCAGCACTTATTGATGGTATGAAACCCTAAATTCCCCTCTCCTCATCATCTGCTTGCTAACAGAGACAGCTTGCAGTGTTTTGGAACCCATCCGAGACTTAAGCCACCTCTATCTCCAAGGATTTTACTGAGGCCCAACACTGCATCGACAGTGAAACCTACAAAGCCCTAAAATCGGCTAGCTCATTCACAAGCTCTGCAAAGACCTCAGCGTAGCTGGACTACGATCGCTCCTTACAGTACTACAAGGAGCAGGTCGGCATGGAACGGAGCGATTCATCTGCGCCACAGCACCAATACAGCGTGACGACATCGGGAGGTAAATCACTTGCTGCAGACAGACACACCACATAATTGACAAAAAGCAGCCTTCTTGGCATATGGTGTGATGTTGATTCACTTGCACAGTGTCCCACATTAATATAAAGAACAGCAAGCAAAAAAAACAAAACAATAAAAATGACTTTTTCGAATAAACTAGCTGCATAAAGTATGAACTGCACTAACTCTGGAAGAGTCCTTCCTTAAAATTTACTCAGTGGATCTCCTCAAATAATTGACGTACTCAGACTCCTCTATAAGGGCCTCAGGGTCAGACTGGAAACTTTGGGCCGCACGCATCTACATAGTAGAAATTCAGTGGTGGTTCACTAGTTAGCTCACAGCTGCAGAGACTCTCAGCATTGTTATTACTCACCCCACCTTTATATTTGGGTAATGCCTTGCAAAAGGCAAAATAAAGGAGACAAAGCCCCTTCTTCAAAGACACTCAGCCAATTTTTAATACCCCGTGATCCGCAGATCCTTACATATACAGAAGAAATTACAGACATGCAGGCATCTTTGTCAGCTCAAACACAGCCAGGGGACCCTGACTTGGGCTCCTTTGTTACTAAAAAAGACATTACACATTTGTCATCCAAAGATGATATTAAAGTAGTTCTACATGAGATGAGAACCCTGTTCGGGGAGCTTCGAAAAGACCTAGGGGCCATAGATAAAAGAATTGTCTCCCTGGAAGCAAGCCAAGGCGCCCTCATGACTGAGGTTCAATCTAATTCCTCTAACATCCAGGAACAGGATATTAAAATACACATACTCTCTGAAAAGCTGTAGGATCTAGAAAATCGGTGTCGCCGAAATAATCTTAGGATACGGGGTGTCGCTGAATCCATTTTCCCTCCAGCAATTGAGGGTTACCTTCAGGCTCTTTTTAGAGCAATAAAAGACAACCCCTTGGCAGAAGATATTCAAATAGAAAGGGCCCATAGAGCTATAAGACCTAGGCCTCCTCCTAAAGCCCCTCAGAGAGATATAATAGTCAAGTTCCTTAGATATAAAGATAAAGAGGAACTCCTTCGCTGCGCCAGAGAGAAGCATCCAATCTCACACATCACTACCATCCTAAAAAAGCACAAAGTTCAGTACAGATGGGGCTTTCCAGTCTCACTAATAGCTACTGTAAATAATAAAACGGCTATCTTTAGACCAGGGTCATACTCCAACCTCTTTTACAAAGAACTTTCTTTGCCTTCTGCTCCAGATAGCAACACTCCCTCCCAAAGCTCAAGAGATGGACAGATCAATGAGGGGTCCACAGGCATCAACACTATTCTTTTTCAGTTACCCCGTACTGTGTCTACATCAGTATGATTACAAAATAATCAAAAAGGACAAAGTCTAAAGCAGATAGTGCCAACACTTTTGGCTGGACAATGCACTAGTTACTCACAGGGACCTCCTAAGCAGGTCCTCTAAGTTCTCATAACAGAGGGCTCTGGGTCCCTCACTGCTGTATCCTTTTATTTTTTTTATAGGTACAAACGCTCAGATTAAATTTCATGGTTCTGAGCAAAAGTTCTTATTGTTATTTGTTACTATGTTGTTTATTCCTCAAAAAAGGTTTTCGTTGGCTCAAGGTAATGATGTCCCACTTTCCACAGGTACAGACAACTGCCTTGGTGGGATAGAAATCTCACCAATTTAATGCTCAGTTATTCCCTCTAATTGTTGGTTTGGACTGATAGCCTTTATTTTATAAGAGTTTTCACAAATGTTTATATAATGCAAATGTGTTTATGTACTAATGATTTTAAAATGTTTTACTGTCAACACGGCATCTACACTAACCTATTCAAACAAGGCTTAAGTAGTGAACATAGTTATAACACAGATAGATGTCCCACAAAACGTATTATGGAAGATTTCTTTCACCTGTCAGCTATAAACAACCATTTTTACAATATTATTTAGATCTTGCCACTAGGTGGATTTGGTTTGGGTCCTATTATATTCAGGGACATGTCTTCATAGTGGATTAGCACCCAAACCGCTAATTGATTATTACCAATCCATAGATTAACTAATTTCTTAAAACAATTAATTAGCTTTAATTTTTATTAGCGGATCCTTTTGCAAGTATATGACATTTGAGGGTTTTTTTTTTTTAATTGCACTCCCTGGTTCCTTCGCCCTTCCCTCCCCTTCCAGCCCATCTCCTTCCCCTCCTCCCTTCTCCCTCCCTTCGTCCCAATTCGCCCCCCTTCATGCCATCTAATATAACCATTTTCAAACACACATTCCACTGAGTCGGTGGTGGAGATACTTCCCCTGTTTAGACATTCTATACAGGTTATCTGCTCCATAAGAGGAGTACTGGTTTAATCAGATACTTTGGTCACTTTGGTTGACCGTATACAAGGGTCCTTTATAATCTCCTTATTGCCTGTATTTTAGGCACTCTCTCTCTCTTCTCACTTTTCAGTCTACTCTTTTCTCTACCTTTTCATCTTTTCTCCTTTTCTTCCCCTCTTTTTTTTTTCTCCCCCTCCTGCAACATGCCCCATAAACTCAGTAGGTTTCAGGACAACTCCTTCCAACTGACCCCCATAAATGCCAAAGGACTTAACAGTCCGGGTAAAAGATTCATAGCACTTAGGGAACTGAACAAATTAAAAAGCCAAATTATGGGGCGCGGAGCCAACCGCCGTAGCTGCTGGACGCATATCTGCAGAGCTCCAGACTCCCAGTCTGGTCTATTAACATTTATTACCACCCTTGAAAGTACAGAAACTACCTTTAATTGGGCCAGAACATTTTTTAAGGCTGTGGATACTGATGCACGAAACCATAACTTTCCTAGCATTCTTAAATGCATATTTAGAGAGGAGCTGAAGTCAAACAACAGAAGAGCAAATCGCCATCTTGGTTTTCAGCTGATCTGTTACACACGCAGTAAGCCTTTCTGTAAGGTACTGAAATCATCTAACCTAGACATGACTACTTTTTCAGATCTACCCTCTCCCCCGGTGCGCCAGGATATGCAGCATCTATATCAGCCAGCTAGTTTCCTTCCTAATCCAGCTAACTTTAGGAAACCACCTAACTCTGCAAAGCAGCCATATACTCCATTGGGGTGTATGGAGCCGCACATACTGATCATGGAAGCTGTGAGCAGATGGGAGCTTAAGATGGACCAGCTCCTGCAGAACCACTTTCGGAGCATGGAGGCTGAGATTAGTCAGCTCCTTCTCATAGCGCAACCTGATACGGAAACGCTACAGACAAGATTAAAGACACCGACTTCTAGGACGCTGTCTACCGAAACAGACCGGTCTAATATGAAGAACCTCCCTCCCCACACTCTGATGGCAGATAAGAGATCACTACCTGATCGGGTGCCCCAAACAGAGACATATAGGACATCGAAAGTCCGGATTGCCATAGCAGGAGAGACCGTGCCTGCAGGTTATCCCCAAGTAACACTTAAAGCTGCAATTAAGTGCTGGTTTCAGCCGCTCATTCCACAACACCTCAGGCCTCTGGTCTCTCCCCTCCGGATCTCTGTCCCCCCTGAGATCAATGGTCAGAGTTTCTTCCTGGAGCCAGCTCACTCCTGGCTCAACGGCATGCCGCTTAGCAGGGAAACAGCGGTCATATCACTGAGGACATCGACCATTCCCTACAAGATGAGCTGTGCTGATATGTGGGACCCTGGAAGCAGCAACTTGAACATGACAGCGGTGCAGCAATCATAACTCTGCCTGAATATACCGCGCTCATTGAAACAACTATGGGACACTTCTAATGCACTTATGTAAAAAGAGCTTCCAGCACTACTAGTTACTCCTTTCGATATATGAATTCACAGAGACTGGTAAACGTCTTAAGTTTTTAGCCCTAATGCCAGCAATAACTTAGTCCAAAAATTTATTAACAGTAACTGGAACTTTATTTGGTCCTAAGACAGGCTGTAAGTTTATAATTAGATTTAAGAAGATGCGCAGCTACTGGAGACTTGGTAAACCTTACTGCAAAGCTACACCGGACTACTGCCTGCTTGTTTTGCTGGTACCTATTAGTTAATTCTAGCTAGTATTACAGAGTTGTTTGATGTTTCTGTGTGATATTTATCTTTGTACATTAGCCTGAATGAACAATACCCTACTGCTATGTATAAGACAGTGTCTAGTTGAGGTCTGCAAATGTAATTAGTGATTAAGCAGGGGTTTTAACAAAATCTTTTTCACCTTTAGCAATGTTACCACCCTAATTTGGACCTAAGTCGCTGCCCTTGGTTTTAAGTTAGCTGCTCTTAAAACTACCCTTGATTGCTCTATGGACATCCACGAGATCTGCAGTTCAGATCATTGTTATTTATCTCTTAGAGTTTGTCTTAGCTGACTAATTACAAACACTATACTACATGCTCTATATGCGAGTGTACTATGTTTATAAGCCTCCTTTAGAGGGTCTGCTAACAGGGTGCTAGCACAATTGGCATCCAATGCCTGAGAATAAACCATGTAGGGTAAGTTAAGCCTCCCCATTTAAGTCTGTCTGGTCGCATTGTGCAGTATGTTTATTATCAGCACTCTAGACACTCCTCTCTATGCTTCTCATGTCAATAATAGGGTTACATTGATGCACATGTAATTTGTATTCTCAGGTGTAGGGGGATAAATCTTAGTCTTAACTGTTGAACTTGCTGCAGTATTCAACAAACTTTACATCTACATTTGCCTAAACATACCACTTGAATCATCTAAATGCATGACATTTGCTGAAGTCTCTATATATATCTGGATAGTCCCTGACTTGCTTCTGACTCTGTCTATATATGGTGTTATGACTCTTAGGTCCCTACTCACCATGAAATAGTTATAATCGTATTTTTAATATCTGATAAGGTTGCACAAGTCTTTTGAAGCCATTATTTAATTACTATCACTATTAGAGGAAGATTCAGGATCACTGGAGATATATATTGTCATATTAAAGTCCACACAGGCTAGACTCCCATACACCTGCTATGTATAATGTGCCGAAGTGCCATAGATATGGTTATGTTGTAAGGTATGTGTCTATTTATCGTGTGCTATACGTTTTTGCCCTGAAACCATAATTTAAATAATAGTCGATACAGGCATGCATTTAGGGCTTCCCTTGTATTATGAAGGTACATCTATAGGACTTGCATTATAACACTTACCATGCACGATGGACTGAGACATATTAGCTTCATATATTCTTCTCTCAAAATGTCCTAACATTGTAACCGCACAATTTTTTATATGGCTTTCACTAATACCCTTTATATAACTGTTAGTGACCTACACCCTATACACTATTCAGCACTCTTAAACTGACTTATATTTATGTTTTATTAGTTTTATTCTTGTCCCCTTAGTATTGGTTCAGCGTTATCAAAATAGTATCTCTCCCTAGTAGCTAGCCTAGAGGCGCTTCTCCCAGTTTTGTATGGGTACTGATCATTGTTCTCTTGACATTCAGCCCCTATCCTGGAGTTCTTTACCCTATAAGGTTAAATGGCCCTCAGTTTGTACTTTTCTAGCATCCTGGTTGGCTCTGCCCTCCCCCCTTTTCCCCCAACTGCGAGCGACTTTTGCCCGCTGAATTCCCCCCCCCCCCCCCACATGCTTAGGCCTATGGGAGGCCAGACTAAAGCCAACTCCCTACCTCTCACTATTTTTAACTTACAGTATACTTGTTATCTCGGGGTAGGGATCATTAGTCAAGTGATTTAAAAAACGAGGTTTAGTTGTTATATGTTCCAGACAACTGTGCTTTATATACACTACTATACTTTTTATATTCATGACTGCAAAGATGGTGTTGTGACTCATGTAATTTGTTTTTGATCTAGCTATATTTCATGACACTAGCTCCTATATCTATATAAACATTCTAATGCTACCAGTTAGATACTGCGATATTTAATGTTATTTCAATGCACCAATGTTTCAGCCCATGTCTATATCTTATGTGAGAGTTGTATAAGCATATTTATCACTTCTGTTCCATGTCTGGACATATTTTATGATTTATTGTTTGTTACTCAATACCTCAATAAAAAAAGTATTTAAAAAAAAAAAGCCAAATTATATTGATACAGGAGACACATTTTCAAAAAGGTAGAGAACCACCTTGGACTCCCATGTACTACCCCATATCCAGTTTTGCTTCAGGGACAAATTAAAAAGGAGGAGTGAGCATTCTTATTCACAAATCATTACCTTTACAGGTTACAAACACTATCAAATACCCAGAGGGCTGATTCTCCTAGTAGGCCTACTCTATGGCCAACAACTCACACTCTTAAATATATATGCTCCTAACCAAGCCCAGAATAACTTTTTCAAAACAATCTCGAATCTACTGCTAGATCATGCCAGGGGGGTGATATTCATGGCTGGAGATTTTAATCTCTTATTTGACCCGTTGGTAGATGCTTCGAGAGGGGCTACAATGTGCCCAAAACCGTGCTCAGAGTAGTGAAAAACTCCCTGAACAATCTCTCACTCCATGATATATGGAGAACTTTGCATCCAAATGTGAAAGATTACACTTTTTACTCCTCTCCACATAATTGTTACACTTAGATAGATATATATTTTTTATATATCTATCCACGTGTAATATATTTACATATTTACAGACTCTCATGGCCTCTCCCTTACTAATCAGTGCGACATAGGCAATATTACATGGTCCGACCACGCCCCTGTCACCTGCTCCATTCTCTGGCCAGATCTCCCAATCACATCCAGGACATGGAAACTTGATGACAAACTGCTAGATAATCCGGTCATTCTCGGGGAGGTGGAGAGAGATCTAGCTGAATACTTTTCAGCTAACGAAAATACTGCCTCTAGTTGAATGGGAGGCGCATAAATACGTGATACGTGGCTTATTTATTAAACACAGCACGAGGATTGCCAAACAATCTAGAGAACAGCATACTAACCTCCTGACTAAGATCAGTACATTCGAGAATACACATAAGCAAGACCCGACTAATAATGCTCTTAAGCATAATTTATTGAACGCGAGAAAGGAACTAAAGCAATTCCTCATAAAGGTACACCAACGCAATGCCCTATATCTCAAACAATACTATTATGAAGGGGACAACAATCCTGGGAAATTTTAGCAAGAACCCTTCACAGGAAACAGCTATCAGCATACATTCATTCTCTAAAAACAAAAGACGGCAGCTTATTCATAGTAGTAAACTTATAGCCTCTACCTTCAGAGAATACTATAGTTCACTTTATAATATAGATAACCCTGTGTCCTCCCCTTACTCACAGCTCGAAACAGATAATCTTAGAGAAAACACAGACATCTTCTTTCGAGATCTCAACCTCCCCTCCTTGAGTGTTGAAGCAAAAACAAATCTTGAATCTCCTATCACATTAGAAGAGTTACAACAGGCTATCAAAGACACATTGACAGGCAAAAGCCCAGGCCCAGATGGCTACACCCACAGATAGTATAAAATATTTAAAAACATACTGTCCCCGCACTTGCTCAAGCTTTTTAACAACTTAAGAGACAACCCCACTCTATCTAGATCACTTTTAGAGGCACACATTACTGTCATTCCTCCACCAAGGAAACCAGCTTCATGCCCTGAGAACTTTAGACCCATTTCACTTATAAACACTGATATGAAACTACTAGCTAAGGTTCTTGCCAATAGGTTAAATAAACATCTGCCAAGTCAGATATCTAAAGATCCAGTTGGCCTTTATTCCCAGACGGGAAGCCCGAGATAATACCATCAAAATCCTACAGCTAATAAATTATGCTAAAGTCACAGAAACTCCCCTGGTCCTTTTTGCGACCGATGCAGAAAAGGCCTTCAATAAAGTTCGATAGTCTTTTCTACGCAGAGCTATGATAGAGATGGGTGTCCCAGATCCTTTCTTGAATATGTCCATGGCCTTATATTCCTTTCCAAATGCAAGAATAAGAATCAACGGTACTCTCTCCGAATCCTTCAACATTAACAATGGCACCAGGCAGGGGTGCCCCTTGTCTCCACTGCTTTTTGTCATTTCTTTAGAGGTACTGGCTCAAAAAATTAGAAATAACAAAGGGATTAAGGGGCTTGTTGTAGGGGACACTGAATACAAACAGGCCCTCTACGCTGATGATGCACTGTTCTCACTTATCGATGCCGAGGCCTCCATCCCAGAACTTCATTGCTGAGCTGAGCAGATAAAATTAAATGTCACCAAATCTGAAATTTTAAATATGAACACCAACCCAAAGATCACACAACACTTAAGCAACAAATACAATATCCCCATTGCTCAGCATAAACTGAAATATTTAGGGATATACCTGACTCCCTCCGTGCATGATTTATATAAATTCAACTATACCATACTAAAAAATGAAATAATCCGAGATCTATCAATCTGGAAAAATAAACAACTCTCATGGCTTGGCAGGATTGGGGTCCTAAAAATGAACATCCTTCCACGAATCTTGTATTTACTTCAGACCCTATCCATTCTGCTCCTCGAGGGATTTGTTGTCCAATTACAAAAAGCTTTTTAGCAATATATTTGGACTGGATCCAGACCCAGAATTCCAAGAAAAAACATGTATCTCTCTAGAGATAACGGAGGCCTACAAACATGCAATAACACTACAACATATAGTTGAATGGGCTCACAAAACTAACAATAAGGCATGGATTCAAATAGATAGGCAAATTTTTAGGCTAAACAATGTAGCAACGATGGCATGGACCTTACCCCAGGACTCCAAGAAAAAACATGTATCTCTCTAGAGATAACGGAGGACTGGGTGTCCCATGTTTGCAGGCCTACAAACATGCAATAACACTACAACATATAGTTGAATGGGCTCACAACACTAACAATAAGGCATGGATTCAAATAGATAGGCAAATTTTTAGGCTAAACAATGTAGCAACGATGGCATGGACCTTACCCCAAAAAAGACCCAAATTAGTTCATAGTTATAACGTTACAGCCGGTATATTATCAGAATGGGATAAAATCCTATCCACTAGTACACATATTTCATCCAAATATGCTCCGCTTACTCCACTCCTTGAACACGTAGAACTAACCTATCACCATTTGGGTTACTCTATAAAGCAACCCTATAGTCTTAAAACAGGATCCATCCATTTTGCCACGGAAAATGGTGCAGTTAAAACACAAGCTGTGCTGGAGGAAGCCCATGGGGAGATTTTCTTCTCATGGCTTCATTACCATCAATTACTCCACTTTATTTCTCACCATAAGCATAAAAAAGATCTTGGCAGGGAAATCATGACCTTTGAAAACCTATGCATCTTATCAACTGCTCCAGTTCACCTTATCTCCAAACTTTACAAAATAATAATTAACCCAGATTCAACAAACCTCCCGTCCTACACCCTTTCTTGGAAAGGGGAACTAGGCTATGATATTGATGCTGAGACCTGGCTTAAAGCTTTCAGGCTAACTAAAAAGTCATCTGTCTCCGCATTAGTTCAGGAAATTCACTTAAAATTTCTATGCAGGTGGTACCTAACTCCAACTCGTCTACACAAGATTTACCCCTCGCTCAACAGCACATGCTGGAGGGGATGTGGGGAAGATGGCTCTCTTCTCCATAATTGGTGGACATGTCCTAGACTGAAGAGATTCTGGACAGACATCTTATCAGCTATCTCTGAGATTATTATGACTCAGATTCCCCATAACCCGAGTACCATCCTATTTCTTTCACTCCCCAAGCTGACTGGCCTAGGCAAACAACCTAGCTGCTAAAAAACTTATTCCAAAATATTGGAAAACACAGACAATCCCCTCAAAAGAAGAATGGAGAACATGAGTTTCTGATATTCTAACCCTTGAGAGATACCATTACTTGAAAACACACAGATTCGAGGTCCATGAAATGATGTTGGCAATGTGGCATAAAACAATATAACCACAACATTATAGTCCCGGGAAAAATACCGCTCCTCCCAGATAGGGTTTTTTTGTTTGTTTGTTTTTCCTCTTCCCTCCTCCCTCTCTCCACCCCCATCCTCTCTGCTGCTTTTCTCTTTCCTCAGTTCTTTCTCTCTCTCTTAAAAGAGCCTTTGTAGAAGCTTGTATATACGTATGTTTTACTTTTGTAAAATTTAAAAGGGGAGCCTTGTCTTATTTTGTAAAATTTGACTTATACCAATTTGCTTACCAATAGAAGAGGCAACATTGAATTTTCCCTCATAAGATCTGCTGTTCCATGATATTCATGTATTTAACTGTGTAAGAAAGTTGTAATTTTTGTTTATTATACCATCAAACATGTTCCAATGTTCTCTTTCTAATTATCTCAATAAAGATTAAAAAAAAAAAAAAAATCTATCCTGGAAGGAATAAAGTGAAGTCTTTACCATCTGGATTATATAGTTTCCAAATATCTAATAATTGCAGTGTATCCATAAGTTTCGGGGAGACTCGTACTTGTGTACAGCCCGGAATTCGATATCTATCACATGTTGGGTCTGGGGTCAGATTGAAATCCCCACCAACCACTAGATCTAAACCCTGCAAAGGTGTCTGGATAAGACCAGTACAAAAGCTGGTGATTTTTTTTTTATTAGGGGCATAAATGTTACAGAGTACCCAAGTCCTCTCTTTCACTTTGATCTGTAAAATTAAAAATCTACCCTCCAGATCTTTAATGGTTTTAACTATATCAACCTTAAGTCTCTTACCAAAAAGTCTTATTATACCTCTACTTGCATTAGTATAAGATACATATACTACTGAACCTACACAGTTTTGAAAGAGTTTTTCATGTTCTTTATCTGAAAGGTGTGTTTCTTGTAGGAACGCTATATCTGTATTTAGCCTCCTTAGATGGGAGCGTTTTATCTGTCTTTTAATGGGGGAGTTAATACCCCCAACGTTCCAAGATATAAATTTAAGTGTCATCATATTGTGCTAGCAGTCTCATTTACACGGGTATCTATTATCAAGTCAGGGAGGAGAGGGGAGAGAGAGGGTAAGAAGAGAGGGGGAGATTTTTTTTTTTTTTATATGTGATAAACTCACTAATAGTGCAAAAACCAAACCCTATAAAATTAGTGAAAAAACCAACAGCAAATATATCATAAATAGTATATCTAAATATCACCTAGATTATGAGTTTCAGGTTATAGCTATGTGCAAATAGCGCATGCGTTATGTTTATTGCGCACTCTTCGTAGGTATTACAAGTCTGAAAAGGACATCATTATGCATCGTGTTAACACGAATAATGAGTTTATTTCACTTGCGTAATCATGACCGCGTAATGGATTCCTCCATTGAGATTAATGGAAACAGAAAAAAAAAGATTTTTCATCTAACACTCGATATCGTGAGAAATACACATTGCTCTGTCACATTACCCATACAACTTAATGGACAGAAAAAATAATCATGTCAAATTTACAAACAACAATCACTCGCACAACATAGCAGATTCCCATTCAACAATTACAATTATTTACAGCAAATACTACATAACATTTACACAAAACAAGGATTCAACAAATATGTTTGGATCTGCATCACAGAAGAAAATAAGAAGAACAAATTATACACTTATACACAAATTAAACATTTGTATGGGCAATTTTTTAAAAAAAAACTATTTAGAACAGTTAACAAATATGATACGATCAAAAATTATAATTGGGATTTTGCAATACTAAATGATGATAATGTTCTGCAAACGATCACTTTGCAAACCGGTACATCATAAGCATGCTCTGAACATGGATACCTTGACTGTATTGCTTTTTTGAGACAGGTACAGATCTAGGCATCGGAGGTTAGAGATAGTCAGAGATAGTCAGAGATAGTGAGAGAGAGAGATAGAGAGATAGTGAGAGAGAGATAGTGAGAGAGAAATAGTGAGAGAGAAATATAGGGAGAGAGAGAGATATAGTGAGAGAGAGAGAGAGAGAGAGAGAGAGAGATAGTGAGGGAGAGATAGATATAGTGAGAGAGAGAGAGAGAGAGAGAGAGAGAGAGAGAGGTAGTGAGAGGAAGGTAGTGAGAGAGAGTTGTATTTATGTACGAATCTGTCTGAGTGTACGAGTGCTGCTTTTGTTTTTTATTCCTTGCATATAGTTAAACAGATTTACTTTTGTTTACACGCAAACACATTCAATACATACATACACATAGCAGTAACACTACATACACACACACATACACTCCATCCCCCATTAGGGAGTAACATGCAAAGACGCACCCTCCATCTTTCCAGCCTTGTGTTTAAGAGCTTTTCTGGGAAGCTCCCACCCTACCTGAGCAGAATGCTCTCCCTGGCTGTTCCCACCTCCCATAACCTCTGATCCAGTACAAACACATTATTTAGCTTGCCTCCATACAAAAAGTAAACAGCTCAATCCTCTTTTTCCTACAAAGCACCACGATTATGGAACGACCTCCCGCACACTTTAAAACCTTCCCCAAGCCTAAAATCCTTTAAGAGATCTCTCTCTACATATCTCAAAACAGAATGCACCTGTTATGGTTGATTATATATTTCCTACCTGTTCTATGTTAAATTTTGCATATGTTATGTATTAATATTGTTTTTGTATTTGATTGTACCCTATTGTATCAATGCAATGTTTTGTGGACCCAGAACATACTTGAAAACGAGAGAAATCTCAATGTATCCTTCCTGGTAAAATATTTTATAAATAAATAAATCTTTTCCCCTTTCTTTGTCTTTCCTTGACCTTATGTTTTAAGTGTCCTTTCATCTTGTTTCTCTACTCCAGCGATCATGAGAAGATTATTTTTTAATATATACATATGTATATATACATACAAATACATACATATAAATCACTCTCTGTTTTCAATCTATCAGCCCAGCATGTCACTCCTAAAAAATATTGACCCATATTCAATATCACATAGCAGATCAAAAACTCATGCATAAAAATGTTCAATCTTATAAAAACCAAACATTGTAAAAACCCACATGATAACATTAAACAGTTTCTAGTTAAGGTTTCTAAATAAAAAAAATACTGCCATACATCATTCTTTATAAACAAAGATATTAAAATGTGCATATTTTTCATTAAAAGTAAGAGCAATTTGTGAACTATATATGTTAAGCAACCAAGCAACCTCTTTATACTTGTATATTTCTTTCATGTTTTGTCGGATTAATAAACTCAGATTGATACTGACCTAAGGAGGGTGGGGAGTAGACTGCAAAATAGTATTGGGGTTAAGATCTAAAAATGTATTTGCTTCTTGGGGGGATTGAAAACATTTAGGGCCAGATGATGTCATGAATTTCAATTTAGCTGGATAAAGAAAAAATGCTTTTGTTCCTTCCTTATTAAGGGTAGTGCAAAGCGGTGAACCTTCTTTTAGTTTTTTGTTAGTTCCATTGAATAATCTTGGAACATCAATAACTTAGAGCCTTCAATGTAAGAGGTGACATTTCTCTGTAAGCAACCTACCTACACTTATTAACCCCTAATCTGCCGCACCCAATGTTGACGCCACTATAATAAACATATTAACCCCTAAACCGCCTCAATCCCGCTTCGCAAACATTATTTAAATATTATTAACCCCTAATCTGCCATCCCAAACATTGCCGCTACCTACCTACATTTATTAACCCCTAATCTGCCGCCCCCAACGTCGCCGCCACTATATTAAATGTATTAACCCCTAAACCTAAGTCTAACCCTAACACCTCCTAACAAATATAATTTAAATAAATATAAATATAATTACTATCATTAACTAAATAAATCCTAAGCTAACTACAATATAACTAATTAGTTACATTGTATCTAGCTTAGGGTTTATTTTTATTTTTCAGGCAAGTTTGTATTTATTTTAACTAGGTAGAATAGTTATTAACTATTTAATAACTACCTAGCTAAAATAAATACAAAAGTACCTGTAAAATAAAACCTAGCCTAAGTTACAATAACCCCTAACACTACACTACAATTAAATAAATTAACTAAATTAACAACAATTAAAAAAATTAAATTAAATTTGCTACAAAAAAACAACACTAAATTACAGAAAATAATAAACAAATTACAAGATCTTTAAACTAATTACACCTAATCTAATAGCCCTATCAAAATAAAAAAGCCCCCCAAAATAAAAAAAAACCCTAGCCTAAACTAAACTATCAATAGCCCTTAAAAGGGCCTTTTGTGGGGCATTGACCCAAAGTAATCAGCTCTTTTACCTGTAAAAAAAAATACAAATAACCCCCCACCACCCACACAACCAACCCCCTAAATAAAATACTATCTAAAAAAACCTAAGCTCCCCATTGCCTTGAAAAGGGCATTTGGATGGGCATTGCCCTTAAAAGGGCAGTTAGCTCTTTTGCTGGCCCAAACCCTAATCTAAAAAATAAAACCCACCCAATAGACCCTTAAAAAAACGAACCCCCTGAAGATCGACTTACTGTTCTGAAGACCGGACATCCATCTTCAAGGAAGCGGCAGAAGTCTTCGTCCAACCGGGCCGAAGTCCTCAACGAAGCCGGGAGAAGTGTTAGGCTTTTTCAGCCTAACACAAGTGTTAAAGCTTTTTATATATATTTCAGTGCAATTACAATTTGAAACATCCACAATTCAATTATGTTTCCAGTGAGTGCAACCAGAATCCAATAGTTAAGATTAAATACTAATACTCCTGAGTTGAATTTTATTGTTTCATTTAACAATTTATAAAATAGACCTTGGACTCTCCACACGTTCTTCATCAACCAATTCTTATTCTATTAATTGAATAGACCCAGATTTCTATAGAGTCTATTCACCTCTTTCCCCTCACTTTTTTCTTTTTAATTTTGCCCCTTTCTCCTTCTCTCTTTCTTCCTTCAGAATAGTCTCGTACCCCACAATAAATCAAAGTTACTTGCCATTCATTTTTTCTCTTTTTTTCTTTCCCTTCTTCTTCTTCTTTCTGAGGAAATAATGTTCACCTTAACTCAATTTAGATTATAAACCATAAACCAATCGGCTCAACCAAACTCTCCCGGTATATTAACCAGCGAGGGTCCAGCTAATTTGCTAAGAGGTTATAGACCTATTCAGCTTCTCGTGGTGTAGGTGCTCTTCTTCAGCGGCAAGCTTTAACACCAGACCTGGCTTCCACTGGTCCTTTTTAATCCAGTTAGCCCCCAGTCTATTAGCTGATAACACCTATTTTTAATCATCTACCTAAGGTGCATAAATCCCTGGAGGGGGTCACAGGTAGACCCATCGTGAGTGGCATAGGATCACTCCTTGAAAGGATCTCACAGTGGCTCGATGGTATTCTGCAACCCATGGTGGGGAGATTAACTCGTTTTTTACAGGACACGACACATGTTTTGAGGTTGATGGAAAACATGGAATGGGAGGAAACTGATATGTGGCTCACTATCGATGTTAGAGCACTATATAACTCCATACCGCACGAGAAGGGTTTGGAGGCAATTAAATTCTTTTTGAGGAGAAATACAGGTTTTTCTGATGACTCAGTGGATTATGTACTCAGAATTGTGCGCTATCTTTTGACACACAATTATTTCTCCTTTGAGGTTTTTTTTTATCTCCAGCGATGCGGGACAGCAATGGACGCCAAATTTGCACCCTCTTTCGCCAACCTCTATATGGGGTGGTGGGAGCTGTCCCGCATCTATGGAAATGAGAACCCCTTCAGGGGAAATATACAACTCTATCGGCTATATTGATGATCTGCTCCTGGTGTGGAGGGGAACAGTGGAGAGTGCAGAGTTTTTTGTGGAATGGTTAAACAACAACGACTTTGGGTTGGAGTTCACTTTTGAACTAAATAAATATCAGATCAATTTCTTGGATCTCACTCTAAAGGGGATTCCCAAAGTCGGGGTTGAAACCAAGGTCTACAGAAAGCCTATAACAGGCAACACACTACTCCACACCAGGAGCAGTCATCCAAAACAGGTGTTTAGATCGGTCGCAAAGGGCCAATTCACCAGACTTAAACGTAATTGCAGTAGTCCTGAACAGTTTAAAAAACATGCAGATCAATTATCAGAACGCCTAAAGGTGAGAGGATATAAGCCGTATGAGATACAGAAAGTAAGGCAGGAGGTCACTACCACTAACAGAATTAAATTGCTAGAAAAAGCTGAAACTAAATCTGCAAAAAGTGGAGATATGTACTTTGTAATGGACTATAGCATCCAATACAATAAAATATGCCAGATAATAAGTAAACACTTTAAAATGCTGGCAGCAGATAATGAGTTGGCTGGTATGGTAGAGCACGGGTGCAAGTATTTGTTTAGAAAAGGAGTCACCATGGGCAACCTACTGGCCCCCACCCAATTAAAGAACAACCGAAGGGAACAACCTAGCTCCTGGCTTAGGTTTAAGGGAGTATATAGGTGTAGCAACATCACATGTAAGGCATGTGAGCATCTTTTGGTAGGAGAGGGATTCGTGAGTAGCGTTACAAATGAAATTTACAATCATAAAAAATGCATGAATTGTAGGAGCATTTTTTCAATATACCTAGCAAGCTGTGTGGAATGTAACCTACAGTATGTAGGTATGACAACAAGAGAGACACGGGTGCGCATCAGAGAGCATCTTTTGGATATTAAGGCGGGCAGTCTGACTACCCCTCTCATCCAGCACTTCAAGTTGTTCCACAACAAAGAAAGTGTAAACTTCAAATGGACCATAATAGAAACAGTGGATGCAGGGCGAAGAGGGGGGGACAGGGTGTCTGCACTTGCCAAAAAAGAGGTGTTCTGGATATTCAAATTGGGGACAAGGTACCCCAAAGGATTGAATTCCTCTTATGACCTAATTAACCATTGGACATAATAAAGTAATTTCCCAGTTAATGGTTTAATTTTAGATTACATACACCAGTGTCTTATCAAAGTTAGAAACTTAAAGAAATAATTATAATTTGATCTTCTTTATAGCATTGTATTATCCCTTACATTACCCCTGATTCTTTATGGGCATAAGGTAAAGAGTAGTTGAGGCTAATTTAGCCTCTATGGTTTATCCTAATTTAAATATGATTCAAGGGATTCATTGTTATAGTAGTATGACATTATCTAAGTTGATGGTGGACGTAAATAACTAGAAATCACAATTTGGTAAGGGACTATTTGTTATACAGGACAGCAGGGTCAAGTCTGTAAGTGAGAGGTAACTATAGCCTATTTTGTCTTTCTAGGCATTTAGCACCAAGCAGCTTAAGCTGCAATAACTATTGTTTAGTTATTTAAGTAACAATCAGTATCACTCACACAATGACTTTTCAAGATTAGGTACACACTTGATATTGTTCTTTCTATATAAGTAAGGATTATATGAAATACAGGTTATATGTATAGTAATAGGATTTGTATGCATTGAACAAGTTACATGGTAAGGAATGAGTTAAACTTGTTACTGTCGTTCAACCAATGAAATGTTTTTACATCCTTTTTAAGCTCATCAGTAATGAGGGTTATCCACGAGCTATGACTACGGCATACAGCCGAAACGCGTAAGCTTGTTGTTATCTGAAGGGCAGTATTCCTGTACAACTGTTTTTAAGGATAATAAAGCTGAAAGTTTGACTTCAACACTGCGACTCCAGTACGTTATTGTTTGCCTGTATTAGCTGATATGACTCAAGCAGCACTTTTAATCCATTTTAATAGGGAACCCACACGAAGACCATTCACTGTGGGGCAAGTATGATGATAGTTATACACCATCAATCCAGGCTCCGTGTCCTTAGATCAACCCCCTATACGTTAGTGTATCAAGGTTATTTTAGCAGACTCTGTTCCAGGGTCTGGTTACCACTGTAACATAGTACTAAGGCCGACCTGTATCCATTCAGCCAATTTTCAAGAAAAAACTCTCAGAAGAGCCGCCATCCAAGGCTGTTGTTCTTAAAGGGACACTGAACCCAAAACATTTTCTTTCGTGATTCAGATAGAGCATGACATTTTAAGCAACTTTCTAATTTATTCCTATTATCAAATTTTCTTCATTCTCTTGGTATCTTTATTTGAAATGCAAGAATGTAAGTTTAGATGCCGGCCCATTTTTGGTGAACAACCTGGGTTGTTCTTGCTGATTGGTGGAAAAATTAATCCACCAATAAAAAAGTGCTGTCCACAGTTCTGAACCGAAAAAAAGCTTAGATGCCTTATTTTTCAAATAAAGATAGCAAGAGAACGAAGAAAATTTGATAATAGGAGTAAATTAGAAAGTTGCTTAAAATGTCATGCTCTATCTGAATCGCGAAAATTTTTGGGTTCAGTGTCCCTTTAAATTCCAAGGTTCTTTACAGCTAATTTTGCAGAACGTGTTGTTACAACTCCACGCTATCCTGCTTAGATCTGTAGGTTCATCCTCCTTTACAGGGTGCAATTCTCCTTTTCGACAATGTATCTTCAGCCGCAGCTTATTTTCCAATGCTCCACCTTTTTCCACTTGGTCCTTAGGCCAATAGCCACTGCAAATCACTCAGGGGCTCTCTGAAAATAAACTTGTTTCACCGGTCGGTAGTTTCATCCAGCTTAATATGCCTATTATGCACTGCCAGCTCCGGTTCCTGATAGTACCAATTTAGCCCTTTTAGGTCTGTATCAATTATACAGTGTTTTCACGGCCATCACAGAGATCCTTATTTCAAAAAAAACTCTTGCCACCATCTCATGACCAGAAAAAAAAGTGCTTCAAATTCAAAAAGCTGTTGCAAGTTTTATTTGCAGCATGCGGTATCTGCTCCACGCTTTTACTGCGTATGTATGACTTTGGTGAGGGAGAGATACATTTCTCCAGTGATCCTGTAGCCCAGACATGAATCCTGTCTAGGGCTCATTTACTTGGGCATCAGCTAATCTATAGTCCATGATGGTAAAATGAGGAGCAGAACGGAGCTCCAAAGTTGTCCTGCTTACTCTTTGCCCACCCACCGGAAGTCTTCATTTATTTTTCTTACCCCACAAAAGTTTTTTTATAATTTAACAAAGCAAATATTTACTGACCTAATGGATATATTTTTTAGTATGTTGACAATACAACAATATATAACAATAAATGGGAATTATTTATTGAAAGTTTGACAATAATAACGTAGAATTTATAGCCCAATAAGAAAATAGTAATATTTTATGAATGCAAAGTTAAGAGGAAATTTGGCTGAGATTAATTTATAAAGAATAATTCAGGGGTAGAGCACAATCTATTGGCTGTTTTGTTTTTGCTGGTTTTCAACTGAAAAAAAGACACTTTTTATTTAAGAATATCACAATTATGAGTTTTCAGGTATTTTGAGTGTTTTGCCAAAAAAAAGAGTTATTTTATTCATGGAGCTGATATTTTCTTGGTGAACACAATCCATCTTCTTTATACTGTTCAACACATTTTGACAAATAAAGGTACTTGATAAAGTCCTGAAACGGCCTTTTTGATATATTTACAAGTAATCCAAGATGATTTAGAATAATTCTATAATGTTACACATTGCACATGTACAATACACTGTGAAAATGCCAATACACACCATTTTAGAGGTTTATTTATAAGCATGGTCTAGGTTCATTAAAGCTCTATTCATCTCTATTCTATTGTCTGTCTGCAGTGGGTAGGGGATACATTAACATATGTATATGTATTTAATATGCCATATCCTGTACAATTTAAGAGATCTGCAGAAAAAATGAGAAAATGGAAATTAGGATTGCAACATATGGAAATTGTGTATAGCAATTACATTCTTCTTAGATGGGATTTTATTCAGTAATTGTTTCTTTGTGCCCGGCATAAAACCACTTGCCATTTTACCTTGTTTTTTGACAATCTAAATTGTTTTCACAGGTTTTTTTCACAGTAATAGAAATGGTTTAAATACAAACCTCGTTCTCTTTAGTGAAGTTTTGGGCATAGCATGTAATTTGAAACAAATTTCCACTTAACTTCTATTCAGTTTTGCTCATTTATCTTGTTAAAGGGACACTAAACACCTGCTGGAACTTAAAAACAACTTTTGATTATTTCTTTTGTTAAAGGGACACTAAATATCTGCTGGAACTTAAAAACAACAACTTTTTCTTTTAGATATGTCTATACTGCAGCTGCTGAATGAGGCTCTTTGGAATTCTTCTATTTAACCGCCACCTATGTATTTCGATATGCACCGCCATATTGTAACTTGCATTACACAAGGGAACTGTAGTAACATTATGTGCATGGCGGAGTCATGTAACATGCGGGCCAAAGATATTCAATGCGTATGCTTAAATGAAATGCTTAGAGGAAGCACATCAGCAACGAATGTTCACTATATGCAGAAAACGGGATGGAAACCAATTTATTTAATATTTTTAATAATAGCCCTTGGACCTATATGCAGTGTCAGTTTGTTAGTGATTATTAACCCCCAACCACAGATGCCACTTGCTACTTATAATTCTTACAGTAGCTGCAGCTGTGCACTCACTTGCACACCCCACCAAACCTTGGGCCCGATCCGATATGCAGCGTCGCCCGCAAAAGCCAGCGACGCCAAATTTTGCGCTGGTTTGGTATCCTATATACGGCGTAACATAGAAGTTACGCTCGTATATTTCACCCTTCGGCTGTAGTTTTTTTGGCCCATAGAGTGATATACCAAACCCGCGCAGTTTGGTATCCAATATACAGCGTAAGGGCTTACATGGGGCTAAAATGGAGAAATCTTACTCCATTTTCTCCTCGCCACAAAATGCAGGCGTAGTAAGCCTTACGCTGAGCATTGGAGCCTGTAACTCCCTAAACTCCAATAACTCCCTAAACACCTAACGCATGCACAATGTCTATCTACCTGTCAGCCGCAATCCCCCACCGCAATACATAATAAAGTGTTTAATCCCAAAACCGCCGCTCCCAAACCCTGCCGCCACCTATATTATATATATTACCCCCTAATCTGTCCCCCCTACACCGCCGCCACCTATATTATATGTATTACCCCCTAATCTGACCCCCTTACACCGCCGCCATCTATATTAAATTTATTAACCTCTAATCTGAGCCCCCTACACCGCCGCCACCTATTTTAAATATATTAACCCCTAATCTAATCCCCCTACACCGCCGCCACCTATTTTAAATAGATTAACCCCTGAACCTAAATCTAACCCTAACACCCCCTAACTTAATTATTATTGAAATAAATCTAAATAATATTAATATTAACTAAATTATTCCTATTTAAAACTAAATACTTACCTATAAAATAAACCCTAAGATAGCTACAATATAATTAATAATTACATTGTAATTATTTTAGGGTTTATATTTATTTTACAGGTAACTTTGTATTTATTTTAACTAGGAACAATAGCTATTAAATAGTTAATAACTATTTAATAGCTACCTAGTTGAAATAATTACAAAATTACCTATAAAATAAGTCCTAACCTAAGTTACCATTACACCTAACACTACACAATCAATAAATTAATTAAATAAACTAAAATTATCTAAACTAAAATACAATTAAATACACTAAACTATATTACAAAAACAAACACTAAATTACAAAAAATAAAAAAAGATTACAAAAATTTTAAGATAATTACACCTAATCTAAGCCCCCAATAAAATAAAAAAGCCCCCCAAAATAATAAAATTTCCCTACCCTAAACTAAATTACATAAGTAATCAGCTCTATTACCAACCCTTAAAAGGGCCTTTTGTGGGGCATTGCCCCAAAGTTATCAGCTCTTTTACCTGTAAAAAAAAAGAACAACCCCCCAATTACAACCCACACACCCCTACTCTAAAACCCACCCGATCCCCCCTTAAAAAAACCTAAGTCTAAACCCCCAAGTGCTCCTTTCCTGTCCTGAAGACCGGCGGAGAAGGTCCTGTTCCAGGCGGGGAAGTCTTCTTCCAAGCGGCGACATCTTCTTCTTCCATGAACCAGGAGGAGTTGAAGACCGATGACCGCGGAGCTGAAGACCGTCCACTCTGGAACTGAAGACCGGCGATGCTGGAACTGAAGATCGGCAACGCTGGAACTGAAGACCGGAGCCATGGAGCATGGAGGATCCTCTTCATACGATCTCCGCCGTACACGGAATAGGAATTCAAGGTACGCAATTAAAAATGGCGTCCCTTGAATTCCTATTGGCTGATTTGAGCCTTCAAATTCAAATCAGCCAATCGGATGAGAGCTACTTTAATTCTATTGGCTGATTTGAATAGCCAATAGAATAAGAGCTACTGTAATTCTATAGGCTATTCTAATCAGCCAATAGAATTACAGTAGCTCTTATTCTATTGGCTATTCAAATCAGCCAATAGAATTAAAGTAGGTCTCATCCGATTGGCTGATTTGAATTTGAAGGCTCAAATCAGCCAATAGGAATTCAAGGGACTCCATTTTTAATCGCGTACCTTGAATTCCTTTTCAGTGTACGGCGGAGATCATATGAAGAGGATCCTCCCCACTCCATGGCTCCGTGGTCTTCAGTTCCAGCGTCGCCGATCTTCAGTTCCAGCATCGTCGGTCTTCAGTTCCCGAATGGACAGTCTTCAGCTCCGCGGTCATCGGTCTTCAACTCCTCCGCTCCGGCTGGTTCCTGGAAGAAGAAGAGGTCGCCGCTTGGAAGAAGAATTCTCTGCCTGGAACAGGACCTTCTCTGCCGGTCTTCAGGACAGGTAAGGACTTTTGTAATTTAGTTTAAGGTAGGGAAATTTTATTATTTTGGGGGGCTTTTTTATTTTATTAGGGGGCTTAGATTAGGTGTAATTAGCTTAAAATTCTTGTATTATTTTTTTATTTTTTGTAATTTAGTGTGGTTTTTTTTTTGTAATATAGTTTAGTGTATTAATTGTATTTTAGTTGAGATAATTGTAGTTTATTTAATTAATTTATTGATAGGGTAGTGTTAGGTGTAATGGTAACTTCGGTTAGGAATTATTTTACAGGTAATTTTGTGATTATTTTAACTAGGTAGCTATTAAATAGTTATTAACTATTTAATAGCTATTGTACCTAGTTAAAATAAATACAAAGTTACCTGTAAAATAAATATAAACCCTAAAATAGCTTCAATGTAATTGTTAATAATATTGTAGCTATCTTAGGGTTTATTTTACAGGTAAGTATTTAGTTTTAAATAGGAATAATTTAGTTAATAATATTAATATTATTTAGAGTTATTTAAATAATAATTAAGTTAGGGGGTGTTAGGGTTAGACTTAGGTTTAGGGGGTAATATAGTTAATATAGGTGGTGGTGGTGTAGGGGGATCATATTAGGGGTTAATATATTTAAAATAGGTGGCGGCGGTGTAGGGGGATCATATTAGGGGTTAATATATTTAAAATAGGTAGCGGCGGTGTAGGGGGATCATATTAGGGGTTAATATATTTAAAATAGGTGGCAGCGGTGTAGGGGGCTCAGATAAGGGGTTAATATAGTTAATATAGGTGGCGGCAGTGTAGGGGGATCATATTAGGGGTTAATATATTTAAAATAGGTGGCGGCGGTGTAGGGGGATCATATTAGGGGTTAATATATTTAAATAGGTGGCGGTGGTGTAGGGGGATCATATTAGGGGTTAATATATTTAAAATAGGTGGTGGCGGTGTAGGGGGCTCAGATTAGGGGTTAATATAGTTAATATAGGTGGCAGAGGGGTAGGGGGCTCAGATTAGGGGTTAATATAGTTAATATAGATGGCGGTGGTGTAGGGGGATCATATTAGGGGTTAATATATTTAAAATAGGTGGCGGCGGTGTAGGGGGATCATTTTAGGGGTTAATATATTTAAAATATGTGGCGGCGGTGTAGGGGGCTCAGATTAGGGGTTAATATAGTTAATATAGGTGGCGGCGGGGTAGGGGGCTCAGATTAGAGGTTAATATAGTTAATATAGGTGGCAGCGAGGTAGGGGGCTCAGATTAGGTGTTAATATATTTAATATTGGTGGCGGCGATGTGGGGGCTCAGATTAGAGGTTAATAAATTTAAAATAGGTGGCGGCGGTGTAGGGGGCTCAGATTAGGGGGTACTACATATAATATAGGTGGCGGCGGTGTAGGGGGGTCAGATTAGAGGGTACTACATATAATATAGGTGGAGGCGGTGTAAGGGTGTCAGATTAGGGGTTAATACATATAATATAGGTGGCGGCAGTGTAGGGGGGTCAGATTAGGGGGTAATACTTATAATATTGGTGGCGGCGGGGTCCGGGAGCGGCGGTTTAGGGGTTAATACATTTATTGTTAGGAGTGAGAGGGGGGATTGCGGATAGAGGGGTATACATGACGGGCTATATTTGGGAGGCGTGTTAGACAGTAACGGCAGATTTAAGACTTTAGTTCATTTTTTTAGGCGGCGGCAGTTTCTAAAGTGCCGTAAGTCACTGGCGACTCCAGAAATTTGTACTTACGCTTATTTCTGGACATCGCTAGTTTGTCAGACTTACGGCACTTGTAGGGGGATCATATTAGGGGTTAATATATTTAAAATAGGTGGTGGCGGTGTAGGGGGCTCAGATTAGGGGTTAATATAGTTAATATAGGTGGCAGAGGGGTAGGGGGCTCAGATTAGGGGTTAATATAGTTAATATAGATGGCGGTGGTGTAGGGGGATCATATTAGGGGTTAATATATTTAAAATAGGTGGCGGCGGTGTAGGGGGATCATTTTAGGGGTTAATATATTTAAAATATGTGGCGGCGGTGTAGAGGGCTCAGATTAGGGGTTAATATAGTTAATATAGGTGGCGGCGGGGTAGGGGGCTCAGATTAGAGGTTAATATAGTTAATATAGGTGGCGGCGAGGTAGGGGGCTCAGATTAGGTGTTAATATATTTAATATTGGTGGCGGCGATGTGGGGGCTCAGATTAGAGGTTAATAAATTTAAAATAGGAGGCGGCGGTGTAGGGGGCTCAGATTAGGGGGTACTACATATAATATAGGTGGCGGCGGTGTAGGGGGGTCAGATTAGAGGGTACTACATATAATATAGGTGGCGGCGGTGTAAGGGTGTCAGATTAGGGGTTAATACATATAATATAGGTGGCGGCAGTGTAGGGGGGTCAGATTAGGGGGTAATACTTATAATATTGGTGGCGGCGGGGTCCGTGAGCGGCGGTTTAGGGGTTAATACATTTATTGTTAGGAGTGAAAGGGGGGATTGCGGATAGAGGGGTATACATGACGGGCTATATTTGGGAGGCGTGTTAGACAGTAACGGCAGATTTAAGACTTTAGTTCATTTTTTTAGGCGGCGGCAGTTTCTAAAGTGCCGTAAGTCACTGGCGACTCCAGAAATTTGTACTTACGCTTATTTCTGGACATCGCTAGTTTGTCAGACTTACGGCACTTTATCAACTGTCGACGCCGTATATGTGATAGCTCACTGTGCGAGGTGAAACTACGGGCGGCGCAGGTTTCCACGCTTGCGCCGAAACCTGTGCCGTATATCGGATCACGCCCCTTGTGTACAAGTTGTCTGCATATGCGACCACGCACCCAAGCAATTCCAGTTAGGACACAGCCCAGAAGCATCTTGTCTTTATAGCGATGGAGGTATAAAGAACAAATAAGGTAATAATTTGGTAGAATTTATATAGAAAACATGATTATACACACACATTGAAAGTTATTATGAGCAAATAACTTTCAATGTATACTAAAGATCCGGTGTTTAATATCCCTTTAAAGAGTATTCCTAGGTGAACTCAGGAGTATGCATGAGTCATCTGCCAGCTGTGTTTGCAACAATCGCCTAGATTTAGAGTTTCGTCGGTAAAGACCCGCGGTGCTAATGCTGCTTTTTTTTCCAGCGCACCCTTAAGACAACGCTGGTATTTAGAGTTGTCTGAATGGCTGCGTTAGGCTCAGAAAAGGGAGCATTGAGCATAATTTAGCGCCACTTCAACCCTCAATACCAGCGTTGCCTACGGTAGCTCGTGTACGATATCCCCATAGGAAACAATGGGGCTGAGCTGGCTGAAAAAAATCTAACACCTGCAAAAAAGCAGTGTTCAGCTCCTAACGCAGCCCCATTGTTTCCTATGGGGAAACACTCTCTAAGTCTACACCTAACACCCTAACATGAACCCTGAGTCTAAACACCTCTAACCTTACACTTATTAACCCCTAATCTGCCGCCCCCGCTATTGCTGACACCTGCATTTTATCATTAACCCCTAATCTGCCGCTCCTGACACCGCCGCAACCTACATTATCCCTATGAACCCCTAATCTTCTGTCCCTAACATCGCCAATACCTATATTATATTTATTACCCCATAATCTGCCCCCCCAACATTGCCGCTACCTACCTACACTTATTAACCCCTCATCTGCCGACCGGACCTCGCCGCCACTATAATAAATGTATTAACCACTAAACCGCAGCACTCCCGCCTCACAAACACTATAATAAATTGTATTAACCCCTAATCTGCCATCCCTAACATCGCCGCCACCTACCTACAATTATTAACCCCTAATCTGCCTCCCCCAACGTCGCCGCCACTATAATAAAGTTATTAACCCCTAAGCCTAAGTCTAACCCTAACACCCCCCTAACATAAATATAATTTAAATAAAACAAAATAAAATTACTATAATTAAATAAATTATTCCTATTAAAAACTAAATACTTACCTAGAAAATAAACCCTAATATAGCTACAATATAACTAATAATTACATTGTATCTATTTTAGGATTTATATTTATTTTACAGGCAACTTTGTATTTATTTTAACTAGGTACAATAGCTATTAAATAGTTAATAACTATTTAATAGCTACCTAGTTAAAATAATTACAAAATTATCTGTAAAATAAATCCTAACCTAAGTTACAATTAAACCTAACACTACACTATCAATAAATTAATTAAATAAATTAACTACAATTAGCTAAACTAAAATACAATTGAATAAACTAATCTATAATACAAAAAACCCACTAAATTACAGAAAATTAAAAAAAATTACAATAAGTTTAAACTAATTACACCTAATCTAAGCCCCCTAATAAAATAAAAAAGCCCCCCAAAATAATAAAATGCCCTACCCTATTCTAAATTACAAAAGTAATCAGCTCTTTTACCAGCCCTCAAGAGGGCTTTTTGCGGGGCATTGCCCCAAAGTAATCAGCTCTTTTACCTGTAAAAAAAAATACAACCCCCCCAACATTAAAACCCACCACTCACATACCCCTACTCTAACCCACCCAAACCCCCCTTAAAAAAACCTAACACTAACCCCCTGAAGATCTCCCTACCTTGAGTCGTCTTCACCCAACCGGGCCTAAATCTTCATCCAAGGTGCACAGAAGAGGTCCTTCATCCGGTAGAAGTCTTCATCCTGGCGGTGTCTTCAATCTTCATCCATCCGGAGCGGAGCCATCTTCCAAGGAGCCGACGCAGAGCAATCCTCTTCATCTGGAGTCTTCTTACACAATGACGGAACCTTTAAGTGATGTCATCCAAGATGGCGTCCCTTCAATTCTGATTGGCTGATAGGATTCTATCAGTCAATCGGAATTAAGGTAGGAAAAATCCGATTGGCTGATTCAATCAGCCAATCAGATTGAAGTTCAATCCGATTGGCTGATCCAATCAGCCAATCAGATTGAGCTTGCATTCTATTGGCTGTTCCAATCAGCCAATAGAATGCGAGCTCAATCCGATTGGCTGATTGGCGGGAGTGCGGAGGTTTAGGGGTTAATACATTTATTATAGTGGCGGCAAGGTCTGGTCGGCAGATTAGGGGTTAATAAGTGTAGTTAGGTGACATTGGGGGGGGGCAGATTAGGGGTTATAAATATAATGTAGGTGTCGGCGATGTTAGGGGCAGCAGATTAGGGGTTCATAGGTATAATGTAGGTGGCGGCGGTGTCCGGTCGGCAGATTAGGGGTTAAAAAATTTTATTAGAGGGTTTGCGATGTGGGGGGGATCGGTTTAGGGGTACATAGGTAGTTTATGGGTGTTAGTGTACTTTATAGCACAGTAGCACCCTCGGACCCATGCCCGCATCACATTTTCAATAAAGCGGGGGACACCATTGCCCCTGAGCTCTGCAGCACCATCAACTGCTCCATCGAAACTGGCACCTTCCCGGATGACTGGAAGCACACAGGATTAAAACCCCTACTGAAAAAACCCACGGCTGACCCCAATGATCCGAAGAACTACCGCCCAATCTCTTTGCTCCCCTTTGCGGCCAAAGTCATAGAGAAATCCATCAATGCGCAACTCGTTGACTACATTGAAGCCAACCACACCCTGGACCCCTCCCAATCTGGTTTCAGGAGCAACCGCAGCACCGAGACCGCCTTCCTCGCCGCCAAAGATGACATCCTCACCCTACTCGACCGAGGAGAGACCGCCGCCCTAATTCTCCTAGACCTCTCAGCAGCATTAGACACTGTCTCCCACCTCACCCTCCACAACTGACTACACGAGGCCGGCATACGTGACAAAACCCTGGAATGAATCACCTCCTTCCTCACCGGCAGAACCCAGAAAGTTAGACTCCAACCCTTCACCTCCAAGCCAACAGAAATCAGCTGCGGTGTACCCCAAGGCTCTTCGCTGAGCCCCACCCTATTCAACATCTACATGGCCCCTCTCTCCGCCATCACCCGATGACACGACCTCAACATCGTCTCCTATGCTGATGACACCCAGCTAATCATTTCACTTACCAGTGACCCCACCACCGCCAAGAGAAACGTTCATGAAGGGCTTACAGCAGTCGCCACCTGGATGAACTGCAACTGCTTAAAGCTGACAAGACCGACAAGACCGAAGTCCTCCTCCTCGGTCCCACCACATCCGCTTGGAATAACTCATGGTGGCCCACAGCCCTCGGACACCCTCCAACCCCCACTGACCGTGCATGAAATCTAGACATCATCCTGGACTCATCGCTCTCCATGGACCGGCAAATCAATGCTGTCTCTTCTGCATACTTCCACACACTTCACATGCTGCAAAAGATCTTCAAATGGATCCCAACCGAGTCCAAGAAGACTGTTACTCATGCCCTCGTCAGCAGCCAACTGGACTGTGGTAACGCACTCTACACCAGCACCACCATCAAGCTCCAAAAGAGACTACAGCGCATCCAGAACTCCTCGGCCAGACTAATCCTTGACATCCCTCGTCAATGCCACATCACCAAACACCTGTGGGACCTGCGCTGGCTCCCCATCAACAAAAGAATAACCTTCAAGCTTCTCACCCACGCATTCAAGGCCCTCCACAACATCGGTCCCGAATACTTGAACCACCGCGTTACCTTCTACACCCCTACCAGACAACTTCGATCGGCCGACCAAGCCCTCGCTGTCATCCCCCGCATCAGGAAAACCACAGCGGGAGGCAGATCCTTCTCTCACCTGGCAGCCAAGACTTGGAACACCCTCCCGCTGCACCTCAGACAAGCTACCACCCTAACTAAGTTCAGAAAGGACCTCAAGACCTGGCTCTTCGACTGAACTGCAACCCTCAGCGCCTTGAGACCCTTACGGGTGAATAGCCGCGCTTTACAAGAACCCAATAGATAGATAGATCGATCTCTTAACTACTGACATTTTTTTGCCGGTAGGAGTCTTGTCGGTAGAGGCTCTACCGCTCACTTCTTCCAAGACTCCAAATACCAGCGTTAAGCAAATCCCATAGAAAAGATAGGATACGCAATTGACGTAAGGGGATCTGCGGTAGCCTGGAGTCGCAGAAAGAAAGTGAGCGGTAGACCCTTTCCTGCCTGACTCTAAATACCAGCGGGACCCCTTAACGCTGCTTTTGACGGCTAACGCCAAACTCTAAATCTAGGCGAATGTTTGTAAAAATGTAATACATAGATGCAAACACTGCAACCATAGACAACTAAAGATGTGTGCACGGTCCTAAGCTCCTATCAGCCTACCTAGGTTTACTCTTCAACAAAGGATACCAAAAACACAAAGCAAATTTTATAATAGAAGTAAATTGGAAAGATATTTAAAATTGTATGCTCTAGCATGAACATTTAATTTTGACTTTACTGTCCCTTTAAGGGGTGTGAAACAGCCAAAGTTTGGGTAAATTTGGGGAGTTTGTGATTGACCTCATATTTAAGAAAACAAAATTTACTTGCAGAAGGAGAAAGAGAAGAGTTATAACTTTTTCTCTCTCTTTTCCTCTTCAGTTTCTTTTCTGAAGAAGAAAGAATGAAAAAGAGAGTAGAGGAAGGTGGAAAATTTAAGAAATTTAATTATGAAGAAGAGGGGGATTACATATTTAAATTTCCTGCCATCATTTTAAATATGTGCCCATATATAAGGATTCTATTTACATACAATATTCTTTTTTTCAGACTGCCCACTTATGAACATATTACATGAGACGGTTGTCACCACCCTCATCCTGGTTAGTATTTATGCTTTAAATGGACAATAAACCTTGAGACTTTCATATAAAATGTTTAGTTACAAAATATATTTTCATTATTTATTTTGCCCCTTTTTATGTAATTTAGCTTTGAAAACTGAGCAATTTCTAACTCTCAGAATTTGAGATGCATCCTGCTGACTTCTCAAAGCTATAATCCAACTACATATCTGTCCTTAATTGTCTTTATTAGACAACAACTGCAAAACAACTCGCTTTATACAAATTTTATGACAGTGGCTAGCTTTGTTGTTTGCTGATTAAAGCCCAGATTAGCTTCCCCAAAGAAGGCAACTGGTGGGGGGAGTTTGACTATTGAAGATGTATTGCAGTAAAAAGAATGTTCATTTGGTATACAAATATCTTTTCTAATATGTTATTTTGTAGCAACACAACTGAAATGTCCCTTTAAGGAATAATCATCAGCAGCCTCCTCTTCCAGATCATAATAATCATTTTGAGGGTAACTCAGCAAGTCAGGAGCAATCATTTCTGCCCTTTGGTCATGTGGCCAAGCCTCCTGCTTGCTGTGCATTCAAACACTAGGAGACACCTCCACATCTTCCTCTGGAGTCAATTAGCTAGACAGCGAGACCTCAGCTTATATCTAAGTATGGCTTGGCCACTCTCAAGTTGCTCTTACAGAAACTATTTCAATTATTGATGATCTGCCACTAAGGCTGTTGTTTGGTGGTTGATTTCCTATTGAACTAGGTTAGTATTTTATAGTGTGTGGCAAAAACAGCCTGTACAACCTCCTCCATGTTAGCAACTGTTTTTTTATTCCATTAAAGGGACACTGAACCCAATTTTTTTCTTTTGTGATTCAGATAGAGCATGCGATTTTAAGTAACTTTCTAATTTACTCCTATTATCAATTTTTCTTTGGTCTTGTGCTATCTTTATTTGTTAAAGAAGGCATCTAAGCTATTTTTTGGTTCAGACAACTGGACAGCACTTGTTTATTGGTTGGTTAAATTAATCCACCAATCAGCAAGAACAACCCAGGTTGTTCACCAAAAATAGGCTGGCATCTAAACTTACATTCTTGCTTTTCAAATTAAGATACCAAGAGAATGAAGAAAATTTGATAATAGGAGTAAATTAGAAAGTTGCTTAAAATTTCATGCTCTATCTGAATCACAAAAGAAAAAAATGGGGTTCAGTGTCCCTTTAAGGTTTTCCCTGAAATGCTGTTATCATATGTCGCACCACTTGTGACAAGGCCGCAGCCTCCTAAAGAGTAAAAACAGAAAAGTTTAGATAACATCTTAGCCATTTATTAAACATTAATGATCGGGTGAATTGTCGTTTTTTTGCTGCAAAGGGCACATAAAAATGAATTACAAAATATACTCTATTTAGCAGAGTTATTAAACAGCTTGAATTGAACTGACAAACAATCGACTTGCTAGCTAATCTGGTTTTGTGGTCAAACCTTTACAACCAGCTAATCTGGTTTTGTAGCTAACCAGCTTATCTGGTTTTGTGGTCAAACCTTTACAACCAAATTTGCAACTTTTCAACAACAGTGACATTAAACCCAGATTTTTTCATGGTTTAAATAAAACATGCAATTTTAAAAAAACGTCCTAATCTACTTCTAGTAACTAATTTTTGGTATCTTTAATTGAAAAACAGGGACGCAAGCTCAGGAGTGTGCACGTGTCTAGAGCACTATATGGCAGTAGTTTTGCAAAAATGTGATCCATTTGCAAGCTCGCTAGATAACAGCACTATATCCTACCATAAAAATATACTCCAGAATCCTACCTAGGTATCTCTTCAACAAATAATACCTTGGAAAGAAAGCAAATTTGATAATAGAAGTAAACTAGAAACTTTTTAAAAATTGTATGCTCTGTCTGAATCACCAAAGAAAATATCCCTTTAAAGGGACAGTCAACACCAGAATTATTCCCCAGTTTTGCATAACCAACACAGCTATAATAATACACATTTTACCTCTATAATTACTTTGTATGCATGCCTCTGCAAACTGCCCCCTTATTTCAGTTCTTTTGACAGACTTGCATTTTAGCCAATCAGTGCTCACTCCTAGGAGCTTCACGTGTGTGAGCTCAATGTTATCTATATGAAACACATGAACTAACGCCCTCTAGTGGGAAAAAAACTGTCAAAATGCTATTAGATTAGAGGCGGCCTTCAAGGTCTAAGAAATTAGCATATGCACCTCCTAGGTTTAGCTTTCAACCAAGAATACCAAGAGAACAAAGCAAAATTGGTGATAAAAGTAAATTGGAAAGTTGTTTAAAATGACATGCCCTATTTAAATCATGAATGTTTTTTTTGGACTTGACTGTCCCTTTTACAGCTTGTCTATGAAAATAGCAATGTATTCTGCCTCCTAAAAGCTATCTGCTAAATGAGACTGATTTTCACAGACCTTCTAATAAAGCACCAAAATTATAAAATACAAGGCAGGTGTGGTAATGCAGCTGAAATTAACTCTTTTATTACAGATAAAAATGGATATTTATAATCTCCTTCAACATTAAACCTTTTTTGCTCCCTGTCACAATATCTTATCTCGTTAGCTGTGGGCAGTAACAGACTAAACAGCACTAAAAAGGTGTTTTCTTATGGTATATAGTTAAACATGTTGGACTATATTACAAGTTGCACAATGTTCACCAGAGAATCTTAATGCAGCAGACATTTTTAGTGCCATTGTACTTTTAATAGATATCACAGGGAATACTATTAGCTTTCATATGATGAGTTAAAGGGACAGTGTTCTCCAGAATTTTTATTGTTTAAAAAATAGATAATCCCTTTATTACCCATTCCCCAGATTTGCATAACCAACACAGTTATATTAATACTACTTTTTTTTACCTCTGCAGACGTCTACCTTATCTCAATGCTTTTGAAAGATGTGCATTTTAGCCAATCAGTGCTGTCTCCTAGGTAACTGCACTGGGGTGAGCGTAATGTTATGAATATGACACACATGAACTAGCACCTTCTAGCTGTGAAAACTAATATAAGAGGCGGCCTTCAAGGGCCTAGAAATTAGCATATAAGCCTACCTAGGTTTAGATTTTAAAAAAGAATACCAATACAAAGCAAATTTAATGATAAAAGTAAATTGGTAAGTTGTTTAAAATTGCATGCTCTCTCTAAATCATGAAAGTTTAATTTTGACTAGACTGTCCCTTTAAGTGCTGCGCTCAAATGCAAAAAAATGCCACTGTAAAATGTTATGCTTTTGGAGACCTAAAGTAAACCAATATCACATGCCATAACAAAGTATGTGAAAATTATATCAAAATAAAGAATTTAAGTTATGATTTTACTTAATACATTAAAAACAAATGTTTATGTATGAAAGAGGTATGGGATATGGGATATGACAATGTGAAGGTATATAAACATTGTGTTTGTGTGTTTGTGTGTGTATAAATATGTATTTGTGTGTGTATAAATATGTATATGTGTGTGTGAAGTTGTTTATGCTTACCTTTCATTTAAACAGTGGTCAAGTCCTACAAAAAAAAGTGTGGGAACTCACCCCCCCACACACAATTAATATTGTTATATACACACACACACACACTGTATGTATATATAATCCATACACTTTGGTTAATGAGAGCAAATTAAAACCAATGAAGGGTTGAATGGTTGCCTTTGGCTCTGAGACTCATTCTCTGTCACAGAGTATCACCCACTTAAGTTCCAATAGCCATATTTCTGCTGAGGGGAGCTAAATAACCCGAGAGAAAGCCACACAGAAATGTAAGCACCATGTGTTCCACACAGTGTGGGTGATCACACAGCAGGACCCTTGAAAAGCTTGAATTTAGTATATTGTAGGAAGTGTTACTGCCCATTACTAGAAGATCTTACTATCCCTCTAACCAGCGTATGCTGTCGGCATTCAGCAATGTCTGGCAGACATGATATGCTATAGCGGATCATGTCCTGTCAGACATTGATAAATCATCCCCATGGTATTCAAGGGGCCTCAATATGTAATTGGATATGACTGTTTTCCTTTAATAATAAAAACTATTTGGAAAAACATATTGCATTGTGATCTGGAAAATGTAAGTGATAGCATTTTACATCTGCTGTTTTTTGGTTGTTGTTTTTTTTCCACCACCTCTTGCAATGTATTTCACCAGCAAGCATATGGAGAACTTTTGAAACATGATTAGACATACATATGTGTGGCCAAGTTAGCTTGTTTTATAAATCACTATTTCATACAAATATACCTGATGAAGTTGTAAAAAATGCAGGCATGTATTAATTCCTGCAATAATCTATGTGTCTGGCAAAGTGTGGTGTATGAGACAACTGTATTATAAGCAGATTTGCCTATATGCTTGATTTTGATTAGGACTGTGAGTTCAGTGTCCCTTTAAATTCAAATGTTTGTATATAGCATACCGTAGTATTCATTCTAATAGATATACAGAGGCATCGTACATAGCACTTGCATAGCTTTAACAATAGTAAAGAATGAACCCTCAACAGCTTGAGAAGAAAATATATACAGTATATGTATTTAACCAACTAACATTTTTTAAAGCTGCAATCCTTTCTAGCTCCCTTCTTTAGAAATTTAAGTGTCATGTCCCTTTAATTTGTGAATTGAGAATGGATTGTTTCTTAATATTTACTTTAGACCTGAGAGCTATTGGACCTATATAGATTGCTTATCCAGCAAGATTCTTAAACTGGTAGGAATGTGTACTTAAAAATATGCTTTATTAATAAATTTTATGTCCTCCAAAAAAACAAACAAAAAAAACAAAAAAATGTTTTTAAAGGACACTAATCACCTCTTGCCTGTGTGTAAATTTTGTGTTTGTCCCACACTCCCTAGAGGGGCCTAAAAGCAAATTCAATGACCTGCTAATGCTCCAAATCAAAGACTAGATTAAGAAAACTGTAGCATTTTGAAAACCTGGGTGAATAAGTTTGCTTTTGGCTTTTTTAGAAAGTGTGAAACAAAACACAATTTCACACACATTAATGTTTAAAATCCCTCTAAACACCTAGCAATCAGTATTTTGTCTGCAAACATTCACCTTAAAGGGACAGTGTACTCCAGAATTGTCATTGTTTAAAAAGATAATCTCTTTATTACCCATTCCCCAGTTTTGCACGGTTATATCAATATACTTTTTACCTTTGTGATACCTTGCATCTAAACCTCCCCAGACTTTCCCCTTGTCTAAGTGCTATTTACAGACTTGCATTCTAGGTACTTAGTGCTGACTCATCAATAACCCCACGGCAGTGAGCATAATGTCATCTAAAGTGTACACATGAACTAGCAGTATCTTGCTGTGTAACGCTATAAAAATGCCCTGAGATAAAGGCAGTCTGCAAGGGTTTAGAAACAGGCAGAAATTGAGAGGTCTATAGGTTATAAAGTCAATTAATATAACAATGTTGATTGTGCAAAGCTGGAGAATGGGTAGTAAAGGCGTTATCTATCTTTTTAAATAATAAATATTTTGGAGTAGACTGTCTCTTTAAGCTTCCATTCATTTTACCCACGATATCTTCTCTCATTACACTCTTTTCCTAATTTCAAAACTACCTTTGAAACAATTTTAGTGTTAAAACCATAAATATATTAATTATTTTGTTTAACTACATTCCTTTTAACACTAGAACAGGCCAATATTTCACTCTCTCTGCTTCAGATTTGAATGATAAACACAGGCATCCGTTAGTTTCTTTGATCCTCCTATATTTAAAGAAGAGATGTAGTTAAATCCTGGACTGTTCTAAATATTGAAGATGAAAAATAATGCCCTAGATTAATTTCTAACAAGGTTTGCAGACCCAGGTTGAAAAAAGTAATTATTATAAGATTGTGTTGACTGTAGCTTCTCAAATAGGAGCTGGATTCTTTAAAATTGCAAGAATGTAGTGAAATATCCCTCTGGCACTTCCATGGACAGATCTTGTTTAATTCTCTAAAAAAATAAGAGAATATGGGGCCGACTTAACAATGTCTGGCGGACATGATACGCTGCAGCGTATCATGTCCGCCAGTCATTGCTGAATGTGGACAGCATACGCTGTCGCCATTCAGCATTGCACAAGCATTTCTAGTGAACTGCTTGTGCAATGCTGCCCCCTGCAGATTCGCGGCCAATCAGCCGTTAGCAGGGGGTGTCAATCAACCCAATCATATTCGATCGTGTTAATTGCTGTACACCGCTCAGAGGCGACGGATCCAGTTAAGGGGCAGCGGCCTTAAGACCGCTGCTTCTTAACTGCTAATTCCGGTGAGCCTGAAGGTTCGTGTGGAAACATCGCAAGTAAGCACAACTCGGGGCATAGTAAATCGGCCCCTGAGCCTGGAAGCTAAAGAAAGTGGTGAGCTGTCTCCCATAGAAAGTAATAAAGCGTTATGGAATGTAAAATCTCACTGGGGAGGATGGCTTTGAGGGTGAACACCCAACACTCATACCATTTTTTTTTTTAAACGGGATACTAAAGTCTAAATTATTTTTTCATGATTAAGACAGAGCATGCAGTTTTAAGAGATTTTCCAATGTGTTTTGATTATCAAGTTGTGCACAGATTTTTATATGCACTCTTTCTGAGGCACCAGTTACTACTGAGTATGTGCAAAAGTTCACAGTGTATACCAGGGATTTTTAACTCCAGGTCTCCTTAACAGGCAAGATTTTCAGGATAACTGGGCTGGAGCACAGGTGAAATAATCAGCTGATTAGTAAACATGGCTATTAAACGGCTCTTACCTAATGTAATCCTGAAAATCTTGCCTTTTAGGGCAGCCTGATAACTGGAATTGAGTTTCTGGTGTATATGTATGTAAAACTGAGATTAGCTGATAACTCTCACATGATTTAGGTGGTCAGCAAATGAACCCCTTCACTAGCAAGACTTTCAGAACGTGCCCAAAATACCGGAGAATTTTTAGCATTTTTGCTGTAACTCCATTTAAACAGAAATATAGCTTTTTATTTTTTATTTACCTGTCAAAACTATATATCAAAACTATATTTTTTTTAAGTAAACAGCCCAATGTATTGATCTAGGCCCATTTTAGTATATTTTTGGCCACCATTTCATCGCCAAATGTGATCATATAAAAAAAATCGTTAACTTTTTCACAAACTTTGAGTTTCTCACCTAAATTATTTACATACCGTGTTTAGAATCATTGCACAAAGTATTGTCAAAGCTTCTCTGGGATACCTTTTGTTCAGAAATAACAGACATGCATGGCTTTTCCATTGATTTTTGGTAATTAGAATGCCGCTAATTGCAGCTGTGCACCATTTCTAATATTCCCAACAGTGAATGGGGTTAATCAGGTGATTTGTAAGGTTAATTTAAGATTTAGTGTAGAGATTACCCTTCCACCTGATACCTCCCACCCCCTGATCCCTCCCAAACAGTTCTCGTCCCTCCCTCACCCCCACACTGGTCACCACCATCTTAGGTACTGCAGACAATTTGCCAGTATCTAGAAAGAGGCAATCTGCCAGTATGCAGTTTATTATTTTTTTAATTTTTTTTGTAGCAGTGCTGTTATCCTCCTCAACACTTCCAACTCCCTGATCCCGCCAAAAAGCTGTCTAACCCTCCCCTCCCACTTCTTGTGGCCATCTTTAGTACTGGCAGCTGCCTGTCAGTACGTATAAAATACATATTTTGTTTTTATATTTTTATTTTTTAAAAACATGTTCTGTAGTGTACTGTTCCCCCATTTCCCCCATTTCCCCCTCCAGCAATTGTTATCTAGAGATCCTCCAGCCTCCCATTCCACCTTTTTTTCTGCAACGTAGCTTCCCATCCCTCCCTCTCCCTCTATTTTTTTTGCCTGAATTGTCAGGTCATCCCACTCCCTCCTCCCTCCCCATCCACTGCTGGACCATGTCACCCACCTCACATTTTCAATCTCACACTTCTTACTGTCACCAGCAGATGATTGTTACAGATGTGGCATTCACAGTGTCATCGTCTGTAATGATCAGGCATCTGCCTACATATGGAACGGTTCCCTATTTAGGCATTGTTTTTCGTAGCGCACCTGTTGGTTATGCAATTTTATTGTAGTTAATGGTCCTTTAACCAAATATAGATCAGATTATGGTGTTTTCATTGTGCTTTAACATATTTCACACAAAAAAATAAAAAAATCTTGTATTAAGTGCATTGCATATTTTGAAACAAACCAACCTATATTAAGCAAGATAAATCCGCAAGCACCGCAGGTGTAAAAATCTTAGACACAAGGGGTATTTCTGTTCTGTGTATTCTACAAAACTCAACTTATTTTGCAATATACAAAAATAAAACAATGTTGCCTTAATAAAGCATTTAATATTTTATGATTGCACTTATTTGTTATATAAAAATAAAGTAAGCTTTCAAAATCATTCTTTTCAGTATGATTTTAAATCCATATTTTGAAATTACATTGTATATTAAAAATTATTTTTACTTTGTACAATAAAAAATTAACATTTTCCCCTGTTTACTTACTAATTAAAGGCACGTGAGATTTTTCACATTTGCTTTGTTGAAGGAGCGGCTATGAACTACATGGAGCTAGCAGAATACATTTGGTAAACCAATGAAAAAAGACATTTGTGTGTATCCACCAATAAGCAGCTAGCTCCCAGTAATGCATTGCCTTTGCTTTTTGACTAAGTACAAAAGGAGAATGAAGCAAATTTTTTAATAGAAGCAAACTCGAAAGTTGTTTAAAATCAAATCTCTGAATCATGTGGGAAAAATGTGTTTTATATCCCTTTAAGAATTTTACTGCATGGTGTTTCTCTTTTGCATTCAGAAATGTAGAATATACCTCTTAAAGGGACATGAAGCCAATTTTTTTTTCTTTCTTGATTTATATAGAGCATTGGCTTTTAAATAACTTTTCCGTTTACTTCTATTATCTAATTTGTTTTGTTCTAGGTATCCTTTATTGAAAAGGATGCTTAGGTAGGCTCAGGAACTGCTGATTGGTGGCTGCCCATGTATGCCTCATATTATTGGCTCACCTGGTGTTCATCTAGCGCATTGCTGCTTTTTCAAAAAAGTATACAAAGAAACTGAAGCAAATTAGAAAACAGAAATAAATTGCAAAGTTGTTTAAAATTGTATGCTCATTTTGAATAATGAAAGAACAAATTTATGTTTCATATCCTTTTAATGAGATAGATAGCTCCGAATATTAAAGTTTGCCAGAATCTTAGATCTGAGAGGTCTTTATGGAGAATGTCATCTAAGCAGAGACCTTGACCCCTTAACGACCACAACATACCCTGTACGTCACTGGTCGGTAAGGGCCTGATTTTCCAAACCTCCTGCTCAGGCCAGATATTCTGAGAAATTTTGTTGGTATGGCGATGCCCTTAAAGAAATATAGAAACACATATATTATCTTGAAAATGTTTATATTGCTATGAGGGGTTCTTTATGTGAAACATAGACTTTTACATTACAATACAAAAATCTCAAAGATTTTGTTTGTGGGATTTCTCTCCATGCCTGGCAAGGTTTTGAATATCAGGCGCTAAGGGTTTTCCCGCCTATAAAAGCACTGGTCTCACCACCAGCGGCAAGACCACGCTAATAAACCCTCTCTCCCTCCTGCAGACCTCCAGAAATAGCATACAGGGTATGACACTGGTCATTAAGGGGTTAAATATGGTGCTCACAAGGAGATAAAGATTTAATTCCCCTTCATCCAAAATAATCAATGTTGGTGTTATCTGATCATATTTGCTTGCTGGTAAAAATCCAAATGGGAACTCATAAGACAAATGCTTGGTTATGGCTTTCTAAATGACAATTTTCCATTTTGAAACATTCTGTTAATAGCAGAAATAAAGGGCTTCCATTCATCAAGTAGCAGATGCAGCTTTGAAGCTCTTGAGTGCAGGCTCATATGACTAAGCCTGCATCTGATAGGTAGCAAGACTTCAGTTTCTTAAAGGGACAGTCTAGTCCAAAACAAACTTTCATTATTCAGATAGGGAATGTAATTTTAAACAACTTTCCAATTTACTTCTATCACCAATTTTGCTTTGTTCTCTTTGTATCCTTAGTTGAAAGCTAAATCTACTTGGTTCATATGCTAAATTCTAAGACCTTGAAAGTCACCTCTTAGCCCAGGGCATTTTGACAGTTTTTCACAACTAGAGGGTGTTAGTTCATGGGCGCGATCCGATATACAGCGTAGTTTTCGGCGCAAGCGAGGGAACCCGCGCCGCCCGTAATTTCACCTCGTAACTCAACCTATCCAATATACTGCGTCCGTCAGATGCTAAACTGGTGTAAGTAGGAAAAACCTGCGATCAACTAAAATGTGCGCAAATACACATTTTAGTCGTCGCAAGTACTTACGCCAGTATTTTGTTCACGTAAAGTCTCAATAAAGTGTAGTTTTATGCAAATTAGCCTACGATTCGTAAAAAACAACGGCCAGTTCAAAAAGATGCGCCACGTAATTACGCCATTCAAAATTCATACATAAACCCATGCGCAGCGGCCATTTTCTTTAGTGTATTTGGTTGGTTCTTAGAGCTACAGCACACTACAGTGAGCAGAGAGATTAGTGGTAAGAGTAGTGAGAGAGGAGCATTTCATTAAGTTAGTTAGGTCGGATTGTTGGATTGGTAAGCCTGTACATTTACTTACACTTTTTTTTACATATTGCACACATTTTGCATACACAGATATACAAAATACACAACACTTTTTTTTTCTAACACCTCACACATTTTATTTATCTTTTACAGTGTGATAGGCGGAGTGTTTGGTTGTGATTGTGTGTGATTAAAGTGGGAGTGAGTGTGTGTAGTTTGAGGATGACAGGGAGAGCTAGGGCGGGGGGGAGGAGGGAAGGGGAGTTGCAGGGAAAGGATTATGGACAGGAGGAGCAGCAGGGTCCCGGTCAGGGAGTGAGTGGAGGGGGGAGAGTTAGAAGGGCGGATGGGAGTGGGGTTGCCCCAAGGTCAGGCACACTCTGAAGAGGGACAGAGGGTGCACATGGGGCTAGAAGGGGGGAGGAGGGAGATGATAGGGAGGAACCCACACCAGGGACATTCCAGGGAGGGAGCCAGGCGGCCCAGGATGAGGAGCGCATGAGGTGCTCCAACTTCTCCTTTGCAGAAAACCTTGCGCTAGTCCAGGCCGTCCTGGAGAACCACACCGCCCTCTTTGGCCAAGAGAAGGGCAAAGGAGTTGCCCGAAGGCGTAAAGATGCATGGCTGAGGGTCGAGGAGGCAGTCAACGGCGTGGCCCAGCAGAGGAGGAATGTGGATGGGCTCAAGAAAAGGTGGAATGACTGCAAGAGGCGGGTCAAGGAGAAAATGGGCCAACAGCCATGCAGCAGAGGGGAACAGGTGGTGGTCCTCACCAGGAGGCAGAATATAATGAGTGGCAGGAGCTCATTTGCAGGTCCCTGAGCGTCACAGCAGTCTGTGGACTTCCAGGGGCTCGTGACTCAGGAACTGCAAAATCAGCACAGCATGCTGGTGAGTAACAGCCCACACACCAGTATTATATGTATTTGAGATATAACATCCTTTAATGTCACACATTCATGTACACAATGAGGAGCATGGTATTTGGCCTACTAACAAAAACATCTACAATTAGATTTCATATTAAAGGGACATTAAACCAAAGCTTTTTATGTCATTATTCAGATAGAGAATACAGTTTTAAACAACATCCCAATTTACTTCTATTATCTAATTTGCTTCATTATTTTGTTATTCTTTGTTTATTAAATATCAATGCACATGGGTGAGCCAATCACATGAGGCAATGATGTGCAGCCACCAATCAGCAGTTTCTGAGCCTATCTAGATATGCTTTACAGCTAAGAATATCAAGAGAATGAAGCAAATTAGGTAATGGAAGGTAAATTAGAAAGTTGTTTAAAATTGCATGCTCTAGCTGAATCATGAAAGAATCAAAATGGGTTTAATGTCCATTTAATGCTACTTAACCCATTGAAATTCATGATATGAGGTGGAATAGTGAAATACTAACATGTCTCAGAGTAACACAGGCCACGAGCCACATGTAGAGTTTTCAGTAAATGGACACTTTCGCCATCACAATACTTCTAGCTCAAGAAAGAACGTTATATGCCTACATCAGGCTAAAGGAAATTGTGTGACCATAGTGTCACTTAAAGAACACATTTTCTCCATCACTGACATGTACACAGAACTATTGTATGAAACACATACATGTATACTTTGCATATTAAAAACCCTCATATCACAAATCACAATGTGCACATGCATGTTATAGAGTTTGACATGAGAATGAGTATAGGCCCTAGCATGTATCAATGTACATTGTATGCCCACATGGACATATATATGATTGTACTAATCACTCTCATCATTTGACTCCTCCACAGAACCTCCATTCACCAGGGTGCAAAGGGGCATGCATGCACCACAACCACCGGTACAGAGAATGCCTCCACCTCAACCACCGGTACAGAGAATGCCTCCACCTCAACCACCGGTACAGAGAATACATCAAGAGTATGCCCCCAGGCATGAGGTGGTTTGGATTGCCTCTGTTGAGGACCCATATGTCATGCCCCCAAGATTTGAAGAGGGGCCCTGGCAGGAGGACTATTGCTTTGGTTATGAGGGGCAGCCAAGGCATCTCCAAAGGGTAGATGTCTTTACCCCCCTCCCAATATCAGGCCAGTCAGGACTTTTACCACCAGGACATACAAACTGGTCAGGCTGAGTGGTCGCACACCAGTCGTCAATGGGACTACCAGTCCACCCGGAGAGCTCCACCATCAGCTTCCCTTGGAAGAGCTCCAGCATATGAAGAGGAGCATATAGCTGTGGTAGGAGCATATAGCTGTGGTAGTTCCTCCTGAGGCACCAGCCAGCATAGTTCCTCCTGAGACACCAGCCAGCATAGTTCCTCCTGAGGCACCAGCCAGCATAGTTCCTGATGAGGCACCAGCCAGCATAGTTCCTGATGAGGCACCAGCCATCATAGTTCCTGATGAGGCACCAGCCAGCATTGTTCCAGATGCAACAGCAGCTACAGGTGAACCTGTGCCTAGAATCCCTGCTGGTGAAGAGCCTTTAGATCCTCTGACTTCTGCCCTGGGCGACGAATACATTGCCCTCCAGAGGAGGCAAACATCAACCTGCAAGAGGCTCACATCAACCTGCGAGAGAATGCAGAGAGACCAACGCAGGTTTTACAGGAGCCAACAGACTTTACTACAGCATTCCATTGAGCTGCAATGGGACATGGCAGCATCTTTAAGTGGCATCGTCCAGAACCAATCTCAGATGCTTATTTCGGACCTGCAGATGCAGAGTGACAGCAGATGGTGGGAACAAAACCAACTGTTGGGTGTGTTGGTGGAGCATTTCACACACCAGCAGGACATTGCCTCCAGCCTCTCATCTGTGGCCAGCACTCCTGCAGAACCCTCTGAATCCACACAACCCAGGAGAGGCAGGAGAGCCACTCCAGGTACCTCAGCCCCCTCATCGAAGAAGCCTAAAAAAAATAATATTGTTATATTTCATCCTAAATCTTGTCCTCTGTTATTTACCATATAATTGTCATCCACATCCATGTGAGGGGAGTTTTAGTACACTAATATTTTTGAAAAATATAATAAGGCCTGTGTGGAAATGGCCCAGAAAAGGTAATATCATCATGTTTATGACATATTCATGTTCTCTAAACCACATCACATAGTTGTGTATGAAGGGTACATACAGGGAGTGCAGAATTATTAGGCAAATGAGTATTTTGACCACATCATCCTCTTTATGCATGTTGTCTTACTCCAAGCTGTATAGGCTCGAAAGCCTACTACTACCAATCTGTAATGAGAAGGGGTGTGGTCTAATGACATCAACATCCTATATCAGGTGTGCATAATTATTAGGCAACTTCCTTTCCTTTGGCAAAATGGGTCAAAAGAAGGACTTAACAGGCTCAGAAAAGTCAAAAATAGTGAGATATCTTGCAGAGGGATGCAGCACTCTTAAAATTGAAAAGCTTCTGAAGCGTGATCATCGAGCAATCAAGCGTTTCATTCAAAATAGTCAACAGGGTCGCAAGAAGCGTGTGGAAAAACCAAGGCGCAAAATAACTGCCCATGAACTGAGAAAAGTCAAGCGTGCAGCTGCCAAGATGCCACTTGCCACCAGTTTGGCCATATTTCAGAGCTGCAACATCACTGGAGTGCCCAAAAGCACAAGGTGTGCAATACTCAGAGACATGGCCAAGGTAATAAAGGCTGAAAGACGACCACCACTGAACAAGACACACAAGCTGAAACGTCAAGACTGGGCCAAGAAATATCTCAAGACTGATTTTTCTAAGGTTTTATGGACTGATGAAATGAGAGTGAGTCTTGATGGGCCAGATGGATGGGCCCGTGGCTGGATTGGTAAAGGGCAGAGAGCTCCAGTCCGACTCAGACGCCAGCAAGGTGGAGGTGGAGTACTGGTTTGGGCTGGTATCATCAAAGATGAGCTTGTGGGGCCTTTTCGGGTTGAGGATGGAGTCAAGCTCAACTCCCAGTCCTACTGCCAGTTTCTGGAAGACACCTTCTTCAAGCAGTGGTACAGGAAGAAGTCTGCATCCTTCAAGAAAAACATGATTTTCATGCAGGACAATGCTCCATCACACGCGTCCAAGTACTCCACAGCGTGGCTGGCAAGAAAGGGTATAAAAGAAGAAAATCTAATGACATGGCCTCCTTGTTCACCTGATCTGAACCCCATTGAGAACCTGTGGTCCATCATCAAATGTGAGATTTACAAGGAGGGAAAACAGTACACCTCTCTGAACAGTGTCTGGGAGGCTGTGGTTGCTGCTGCACACAATGTTGATGGTGAACAGATCAAAACACTGACAGAATCCATGGATGGCAGGCTTTTGAGTGTCCTTGCAAAGAAAGGTGGCTATATTGGTCACTGATTTGTTTTTGTTTTGTTTTTGAATGTCAGAAATGTATATTTGTGAATGTTGAGATGTTATATTGGTTTCACTGGTAAAAATAAATAATTGAAATGGGTATATATTTGTTTTTTGTTAAGTTGCCTAATAATTATGCACAGTAATAGTCACCTGCACACACAGATATCCCCCTAAAATAGCTATAACTAAAAACAAACTAAAAACTACTTCCAAAACTATTCAGCTTTGATATTAATGAGTTTTTTGGGTTCATTGAGAACATGGTTGTTGTTCAATAATAAAATTAATCCTCAAAAATACAACTTGCCTAATAATTCTGCACTCCCTGTATAGTGATATTCACTTTTAAGATGTAAATCAAGGTTTCTCACATCCAATAGAAATTGACCCATGTGCAGTGCAGGGATAGGCATGAGCCAAGGCTGTGGCGGACATTTTCTAAGGCAAAGACTTTTAGTGAAGGACACCTTGCCTATCCCTGCACATCGGTATATATATCTAAATAATAATGTTTTTACAGAAGGTGTGAACATAAGGTATAAACATCCATTTTCATTCCTCAAAATGATAGTCAATAAATCATAGACCAAAACATGAATTGAACTAATGATATTTTTTCAGTAATTAGGGTGGTTAAGGGAATGGGGGTGGGATGTAGTAGTTTCACTTACATGCAGTGAAACTCCGCAGTATGTAATTCGATGACCAGCTGCAGCAGGGGCAGCACCATCACCATGGACCTCAGCAGCAACTATAGAATCAGCATGTGTAGACAACAGGGGATTGTAGGGCTTCCAACACCCCTTGTGCCCCATGATGACCCCTTGTGCCCCATGATGACCCCTTGTGCCCCATGATTGACCCCTTTGTGATTGGTTTGACAAACTTGCAGGGGCAGGAATAATAAATGCTTTGAAGAGGTTAACTATTTGTGATCAAGCTGCTGATATGTATGTTGTTAAGCATGCACTTGTTAGGCCTTCAGAGAGTTACGTTGGTTTCTAAGTCAGTGCAAGGGTTGCAGTGCCTTCAATTTGTGGCAAGATGAGAATGGAGTAGATTTTCTGCAATCTGAGCGCGTAAGTGCTTACGCCGTATATTGGATACCAAACTGCGCGTGTTTTGCATGTCAGTCTATGGGCCAAAAAACGGCGGGCGAAGGCAGAAATATACGCGCGTAACTTCTAAGTTATGCCGTATATAGGATACCAAACCCGCGCAAATATTGGCGTCGGTGGCTTTTGCGGGCGACGATTAAACATACTTATACTTAAGAGGTTAACATGGCAGTTGCGCTGACAGAGCACTGCCGTCCATCCGCCATGACAGTTTCTTTCACGCCACTTACTTTCCCCTCATTTAAATGATATTACTGTCTGTTTAAAACTTCAGAGCCTTGGGTTTAACTCCTTGTAGTTCATTTAAAATTTGCCTGCACAGCAGTTTTTGTAGCCCTAGTATAGAAGCTCTTTTCTTGGATGGTGATTCCACCCTCATTTTTCAGTGCAGATGACTCGCACCATTGCGTGCGGACAGACCACGGCTGTATACTACAGATTGTGCATGCAAAGTCCGCATGAGGTGATAAAAATAATAACTACCTAGTTTTCATACTTAGGTGTGAACAATTTATTTTTATGGTGCTGTACAGGTCACCAGATCCCTATTTAACAGTGGGGCAGGGAATCTCACTAGGCAGCTCAGTATTTAAATAGATAACAATAGTTTTGCTAATACTGCATAAAAAAATCTATTATTAATTTTAAGTCAACTGAAACATTTTAGTCATTTTATAGAGTCCTATTAAGGCTCTCATTTACACTACAGACATTGTGGTTCTATTCTGTGCAACCATGTATATCACCTATATTGAGCCAGATTACAAGTGAAGCGGTAATTTAATGTGCGCCGGTAAAGGGGCAAATTCGTCTGTTTACGGGCGAACATTAAATAACTAGACATTACAAGTGGCTGGTTATTGCTACCGCAAGATCACGGTAGCACTTTGCGCTAGACTTCATTATCCAGTGGTGAGACCTCTGGTTAATTAAATAAATGTCCCCCAATTTACCCCAAAATAATGTGTATAGTTTCTAAATAAAAATTAATAAAATAGTAAATACTACCATCTTTATTTTTTATTTTCTAATAACTGCATAAAACCATTTTAAGGGGTTAAATTGTGCGGATGTGGGGTGTTAAAAAAACTGCACTGAAAAGTGCCTGTACATTGCGGTCTATAGGGACTGTGTTATTACTTTAAATATATATGTATATGCTTATATACATACATATATTTAAGTGTTAATACGTGTATATACACATATAAACAAATAAATATATGTATATATTCATATACATATATATATTTAAACTTTTCTGCTCATCGCTGCACAACTTATCCTCTTCAATGTGCTAGGTTCTCTGCCATGACTATTTTTTTCACTACCAGTGGGTCTAAACAGATTGATTTGTATTGCATACTGTAGTACATTTTATGCACTTAGGAATGCCATTTGCTGTATTTTATTCAATATATTGTGATATACACATTTATGGATATATACTAATATGATAGACTGTATATGTTTATTACACAGCAATGTATACATTTACATGTGCATTTCTGTAAATATATTTAGATATGTAAGAACGCTATATGTTTTTGCACATAGGACTAGTTTGCGGGCAATCAAAAAAATAACCCGCCTTTACAAGTGGCTGATTATTGCTACCGCAATCTTCCTCCAAATTACTTGCTCCAATCGGCCACAAAATACAGAGGTGTGTAGTTAGTTTTATTTTTTAATAAAAAAACTGCAAGAAACAGTTATAAGGGCCAGGGTGTGGGGTATTAGAAAAAAAAAGTATCACTGAAAAGAGCCTTTACATTGCAGTCTATAGGGAATGTGTGTTCCCAGTAAATATATATGTATCTGCTTATATACATATATATTTATGTGTTAATATGTATATAAATGATCAATGTATCCAGCCTCTCGCTGAATACATTGATCACTTCCTGCAACCTGTTGTCCAATCGACTGATTCCTACCTGAGGGACTCTTCTGAACTTATACATCTTCTATCCCAGATGAATGATATACAGGTGGGTGACATTTTAGTCACATTGGATGTTGTGAATTTATACACCATTATCCCTCATTCACATGGGATGGAGATGGTCAGGAGAATCCTATCAGGTAATTCTTACTACTGTGGCCCACCAGTGGAGTTCTTGTTGGAGCTTTTGGAGCTCTGCTTAGCAAAAAACTACTTCCGATTTGAGAACACCTTTTATTTGCAAGTACTTGGAACAGCCATGGGGTCTAACATGGCCCCTTCCTATGCAAATATATATATGTCGATGTATGAACGGGAGCATATCTTTTTTGCTGAGCGGGGCTCCATCAGGTTCTTCAAGCGCTACATTGATGATGTTTTCATGATATGGAGGGGTGACAAAGAGTCTTTAACCTCTTGGTTTAATAATCTTAATAGTCTTGATTCTACTGTACGGTTCAAGATGGACTGTAATGACAAAGGTATCCATTTTTTGGACCTTGAGATCTATACGAAGGATACACCATCTGGCATTAGACTCTTCACAACACTATATAACAAACCTACTGACAAAAACTCAATTTTACACTATAATAGTTTTCATCCATCCTTTCAAAAAAAGGGGGTAAGCTCATCTCAACTCCTGCGTGTTGTACGCAATAACACCGAGGAGACCCACAAGAAGGCTCAACTAGAAGCAATGGCACAAAAATTTATCGACAGAGGCTATCCTGAATCGCTGATTAAAGAACAAGGTGATAAAGCATTAGCACTCAGCCAACAATCATTGCTAACAAAACCACTCAAGCCGGTCGAACAACGGATGAATTTCATTACTACGTACACCCCAGCTTCACGAAGAGTACAAGACATAATTAAGCAACACTGGCCGATTGTGTCAACTGACACCACATTACCATTTGGAGTAACACCGCCGCCAAGATTGGTGTATAAGAGGGCGCGCAATCTTCGTGATATACTGATGAAGACTGATCCCATTACTAGTTACCAAAGTCAAACTTGGTTACCCCCTAAGAAGAAGGGATGTTATAGATGTGGAAATTGCATCACTTGTAATGGAATGATCATTGGAAATAAGTTTCATCACCCACACACAAATCAAACCTTCCAGATACGTCATCGGCTCACTTGCACTTCGGATTATGTTATCTATGTGATCATTTGCCCATGTTCACTGTATTATGTGGGCAAAACAATCACATCATTTAGAGAGAGGTTGGCCAACCATAAGACAGCCATTCGATTGGCTTTGGAAAAAGGCACCTCTGACCAACCGGTGGCACGCCACTGTGCACAAGCTGGACATTCTATCTCTTCATTGAGGACCATTCTAATTGACCACGTACCGAAAAATAGACGTGGGGGAGATCGAGCCAAGGCTCTACTAAAAATGGAATCACGGTGGATCTACCGACTTGACACTATAGCACCTCGTGGCTTAAATATGTCCATTGACTATAGTTGCTTCTATAAATGACTGTGGGTCTCTTCTCATCTCATTATTGATGTTCCTACCATACCCTAGATACACGCTGCAAAATTTTGTATATATATTTTAGTTTTTCTCTTGTTAGTCACTATGTGCTTTTGATAAATATATGAATGATCTAAATTACTTTTAATTCCTAATTGGAATATACTAGTGGCATGATATAGCCCATTTATGTAACAGATCTGATACTCATAACCATATAAGTGGCTAGCAATTAGTAAAACAACATGTTTTAAAATTGATATAAATAAGTTAATTTCACTGTCCAATCGGATGTAATTCACATTTTTTTTGTGTATCCTATAGTTATTCTGACCTGTTCTTGTCATTTACTAGGCATATGTCTATTAACATATGTTTATGGCATCGATCAATATTAGATCTTTAGTTTAATGAGGTGTGTAATGCGCTGTGTTGCCCTGGTGCCCATACATGAATGCGTTGACGTGTATACATTATTTCTCTTTAGTAGCGTGTTGTTCCGCTGTTCTAGCATATGTTGCTTGGGGTTACCATGACAACCAGTTCTGACGCCATGTCGTCACTGCGTACGCGCGCACTATTCCGTCAAGCGCGCATGCGCAGTAGCATTATACCCACGAGCAGGTTACCATGGACACGCATTTTGGCTTGCGGTCCAGGTTTGACACGCTTGACACACAGCTGTATCAATTAGCTTTGTATTTGGCGGTTTTTTATGTGGCTTTCCGATTGGTGGGTGGGGGTATATAAGGGTTTTTCTTGTGTATGTTGTAATATGCCTGATCTATCGTGATGAATTATTGCATGTGAACAAGGCTCCAGTGGGAGCTGAAACGTTATGCTTTGTATTAAAGGAAGGTGTGTTGCTTAAATCTCGTGTGCTGGCTTTTGTGGCGTGGGACTACAGGGATCAACACCAGGTCTTGTCTCTATGCTTCTACTTTTATATAAATGTATATTCATATACATATATGTTTATATTTACCGCCCATCGCTGCGTGACTTACCCCATTCGCTAAGCTAGTTCTCATGCTATGTCTGATGGCATGAGAATGAGGCTCCCATTGGAGGTTGCGTTCGCATTGCACCTCACTCGTATATTTGTGTATGCTGGTATTACTAAGTTGAGGGCAAAAAAACGATTTTGTGGAAGCAATATTTTGTGCTCAATTTGTAATCTGGCCCATAATGTAATATCATATGTACAAGTGTATATATGTCTTTCTACATATAACTCCTCATGTTTAATGACAAGTGCAGATGGATTGTACTTTAATCATTCTCAGTACAATAGTTAAAGGGACACTAAACCAAAATATTTTCTTTCATGATTCAGATAGAGCGTGCAATTTTAAGCAACTTTCTAATTTACTCCTATTACAAATTGTCTTCATGCTCTTGCTATCTTTATTTAAAAAGCAGGAATGTAAAGCTTAAGAGCCGGACCATTTCTGGTTCAGAACTTGGGTTATGCTTGCTTATTGGTTTGCTAAATGTAGCCACCAGTAAGCAAGCACCATCCAGGGAGCTGAAGCTAAAGTGGGCTAGCTCCTAAGCTTTAAATTACTGCTTTTTAAATAAAAAAAAACGAAGAAATTAGAAAGTTGCTTAAAATTGCATGCTCTATCTGAACAATAAAAGAAAAAAAAAATCAGTTTAGTATCTCTTTAAGATCCTCTGGAGAGAACAGTTGTAGGTTTTATTATTTATAAAATATTTTACCAGGAAGGATACATTTCTCTCGTTTTCAAGTATGTCCTGGGATACTTTATGTCCTGGAGTATCTCTTTGATATCTTTGTTGTGTGTACTTAATTTAACTGTACACCGTTTTTACTCTGAATAAATAGATATTTATGCAAATACTGATTATAGATCATATATATTTTACATGCAATGTACTCATGATATCTTATATAGTAGGTTCTATGTAAATTCTGTCTTTGTTAATGGCCCTTCAGAGTACAACGGAATATCCATTGCTCTATAAGCTTCAGTATGTGTGGATGAAGAGCTAGTGTAGATATTCATATCATTACATGCTAAAGTTGTACGCATTGTATTGGTGTATGCATGGTTACTGCATGTGAAGATTTATAAACTTTGTGATGGTATATGCAAATGTTTATGTTTTTACAGGAAAAAATAGATCAGAAAGACGATTTCTTTCGTTCCTCAAGAGATATGTAGTTTCTCTTTCTTTCATAAGGCAGAGTTCCCCCAAACTGACTTGTCAACCTGAATCTTTCCACAAGAGCTGGTTCCAGTCAGTCCAGGTTCCCTGAGTTCAAACATCATTTCCCAGGGTTGCAGGATAGACTTTTGGTCCAGACCACCTCAGGGACGATTCCATCTGTGTTGTTCCCAAATCCTTTTAAGGCCTTTATACAATGGGTTCGGGATTTAGAGGATTTTGGAGTAATTATCTCAGTACCAGTATCTCAACAGGGTCAGGAATTTTACTCCATTCTGTTCAATGTCCCAAAGAAGAAAGGAACTTTAAGACCTATCTTAGATTTTAAATCCCTAAACACGATTGTTAGGGCCCTCACTTTCAAAATGGAAACAATTTGCACATCCTATCCATAAGGATCACTATCAGTTCCTTATATTTGCATATCTAGATAAAAACTACAAGTCTTACTTTTGGTCTGTCTACAGCTCTGTGCATCTTTACAAAGGTGCTGGGCAGATTGTTGGCAGTGATCAAGGCTTAGGAATTATCAGTTACACCATATCTGTACAATATCCTAGTGCAGGCTACTTCCCTGTTTCCAGCTATTATTCATACTCACAAGCTTCTGTCTTTCCTCCAAGACCACGGTTGGAGGATCAATCTTACTACCAGGGTAGTGTTTCTAGGAGTCATAATAGATTCTGTCCTTATGCATCTATTTTAACAAACTATGCACAATAAGGGTCCAAAAGGCATGTCTTTCCCAATTTAATAAGTAGCTCAGTGCATGGAGTTGATGGGCCTTATGTTAGCTGTTTCAGATGCAATTCCTTTTCTCCATCTCCACTTGCGACCCCATCAATTATCTATGCTAAAACAGTGGACAAAGAATTATCTACATTTTGCACAACAGATTTCTCTGGATTTTTAGGTACGAAAATCTCTCTCTTGGTGGATACATTTAAGAAGCAGCGGATACTGCTATCTACCTGCATAGTTTCTGGCTTGCTGGAAACAGAAGTTAAGAAGCAATGGTCCAATTTGATCGGGATGAGTGAAACCCCCTGCTAGCGGCCAATTGCCCGCGAATGTGCAGGGGGCAGCATTGCACAGGCATTTCACCAGAAATGCTTGTGCAATGTTAAATGCCGACAGAGTATGCTGTTGGCATTTAGAGATGCTGGGTGGACATGATTTGCTACAGTGAATTATGTCTGTCCAGCATTTAATAAAGTTACCCTATAGTCCTTCTTTGACCCTTGGGGCATCTTTTCTTTGTCCATTATGGACTATTGTGAAGACGGAAGCCATTTTTTCAGGATAGGGGGCAGTCTGGGATTCTCAAAGAGCTTAATGAGTTTGGTATACTTAAAAGGACACAGAACAGGTAAGGCACTGCAAGGTGTAAAAAAGGTTAAAAAAAACATTTGTTAATGCATTTCTTAAAAACACATAGCAAAGCATACATGGATGGTTTCCAATTGCAGAGCTGTCTTAGAGGAATCAATGCTCCCTATCAGCAATTCACATACAAGGTGTGAGCAGCTGGAAAGTGGATTACCTCAGTCGGCAATCAGGACATTTTTGATAGGTTAGTGAGCAAATGGGGTCTATCGGACATAGATCCAATGGCCTCTCACTTAAATCACAAGTTTTCAAGGTATTGTGCAAGATCAAGAGATCCAGGGTTTCACATGATAGACGCCTTGGTATGTCTACAGAGATTTCACCTAGCATAACTGTTTCCACAATTTGTTCTACTTCCAAGAGTAATTGCTTGGATCAAACATGAGTCAGCTTCAGTAATCTTGACTACTCCAGCATGGCCCCGCAGAACATGGTATGCGTATCCAGTGCAGATGTCCTCATCTCCTCCATGGCTTCTTCCTCTGAGATAAGGCCTCTTTTAATGGCATGGAGGTTGAACTCCTTTTGTTTTGAAATATAGAGGTTTCTCAGATTATCTCATTGAAACTCTCATTCAAGCCAGAAAATCTGTTACCCCCCAAAAAATTACAAAATTTGAGGGGTATATTTTAAATGGTGCTTTTCCAGAAGGTTTTTCTTGATATTCCATTATGACTCCTATAATTTTTCAGTTTTTACAGGATAGCCTTGAAAAGGATTTGTCTGCTCCCTAAAAGGAAACAAATCTGCTTTTTCTGTTCTTTTTCAGAGGACGTTAGCTAAACTCCATGATCTTTTGTCCAGACATTAGTTAGAATTAGGTCTGTTGTGAAACCTTTTTCTCCACCCTGGAATTAAAATTTAGTTCTTTCTGTATTACAATGTCCTCTTTTTGAACCGATGCATTCCATTGATATTAAACTTTTATCTTGCTTTTCCTGTTAGGTTTCTTAGTTGTCAGTCTTGTCTTGTGATTCTCCATTTTTAATTATTCACAAGGATAAAGCTGTACTTAATACTAAATATGATTTTCTTTCCAAGGTATTTTTTTTTTTGGAAAACATCAATCAGGAAATTTTTGTTCCTTCTTGGTGTCCAGATCCTGCTAAATTTAAGGAATGACTTGCATAATCTTGATGAAGTCAGAGCAATAAAGTTCTATCTTCAAGCTACTAATAAATTCAGACAATCTTCTAGTTTATTTGTTCATTACTCTGGGATTTGTAAAGGGCAGAAGGTTACTACTGTAGAGTTGGGGCGCGATCCGATATAGATCGCAGTTTGCGGCGCAAGCGAGGGAAACGGCGTCGCCCGCAGTTTCAGCTCGCAACTCGAGCTATCCCATATAAGTCGCCGTCAGATGCTAACGTGCCGTAAGTCTGACAAACCAGCGATGTCCAGAAATCTGCGCAAGTACAAATTTCTGGCGTCGCCAGTGACTTGCGGCACGTTAGAAACTGCCGGCGCCTATAAAACCTGACTAAAGTCTAAAACACCCGCACTGTCTAACACGCCTCCCTAACATAGCCCGACAAGTCTAACACGCCTCCCTAACAAAGCCCGACACGTCTAACCCCCTATCCGCTATCCCCCCTCACTATCCTAACAATAAAAAAGCTATTAACCCCTAAACCGTCGCTCCTGTACCCCGCCGCCAGCTATATTATATCTATAACCCCCTAAAGTGAGCCCCTAACACCGCCGCCATCTATATTAAAATTATTAACCCCTAATGTAAGCCCCTTACACCGCCGCCATCTCTATTAAAATGATTAACCCCTTATTTAATCTACCTACCCCGCCGCCAGCTATATTATCTATATTAACCCTAAGTATATTATAGTTAATATAGGTATTACATTATATATATTAACTATATTAACCCTAATTATATTAGGGTTAATATAGTTAATATAGTTACTATAGTATTTATATTAACTATATTAACTCTATCTAACCCTAACACCCCTAACTAAATTTATATTAAATTAATCTAATTCATTTATAAACTAAAATATTCCTATTTAAATCTAAATACTTACCTATAAAATAAACCCTAAGATAGCTACAATATAATTAATAATTACATTGTAGCTATGTTAGGGTTAATATTTATTTTACAGGTAAATTGTTAATTATTTTAAGTAGGTATAATAGCTATTAAATAGTTATTAACTATTTAATATCTACCTAGTTAAAATAATTACCCAATTACCTGTAAAATAAATCCTAACCTAAGTTACAAATACACCTACACTATCAATAAATTAAATAAACTACAAACATCTATCTAAAAATACAATTAAATTAACTAAACTAAATTACAAAAAAACAAACACTAAATTACAAAAAATAAAAAAAGATTACAAGATTTTTAAGCTAATTACACCTATTCTAAGCCCCCTAATAAAATAATAAACCCCCAAAATAAAAAAAATTCCCTGCCCTATTCTAAATTAAACACATTTCAAAGCTCTTTACCTTACCAGCCCTTAAAAGGGCCTTTTGTGGGGCATGCCCCAAAGAATTCAGCTCTTTTGCATACAAATACAATACCCCCCCCATTACAACCCACCACCCATATACCCCTATTCTAAAACCACCCAAACCCCCCTTAAAAAAGCCTAACACTACCCCCCTGAAGATCTCCCTACCTTGTCTTCACCACACCGGGCCGAACTCCTGATCCGATCCGGGCGATGTCTTCCTCCAAGCGGCAAAGAAGAATTCTTCCTCTGGCGATGTCTTCCTCCAAGCGGCAAAGAAGAATTCTTCCTCCGGCGACGTCTTCCTCCAAGCGGCAGCAAAGTCTTCATTCTTCCGGCGGCATCTTCAATCTTCTTTCTTCGCTCCGCCGCCGCGGAGCATCCATCCCGGACGACTACTGAACTTGGAATGAGGTACCTTTAAATGACGTCATCCAAGATGGCGTCTGCCGAATTCCGATTGACTGATAGGATTCTATCAGCCAATCGGAATTAAGTTAGAAAAATCTGATTGGCTGATTGAATCAGCCAATCAGATTCAAGTTCAATCCGATTGGCTGATCCAATCAGCCAATCAGATTGAGCTCGCATTCTATTGGCTGATCGGAACAGCCAATAGAATGCGAGCTCAATCTGATTGGCTGATTGGATCAGCCAATCGGATTGAACTTGAATCTGATTGGCTGATTCAATCAGCCAATCAGATTTTTCTAACTTAATTCTGATTGGCTGATAGAATCCTATCAGCCAATCGGAATTCGGCGGACGCCATCTTGGATGACGTCATTTAAAGGTACCTCATTCCAAGTTCAGTAGTCGTCCGGGATGGATGCTCCGCGGCGGCAGAGCGAAGAAAGAAGATTGAAGATGCCGCCGGAAGAATGAAGACTTTGCTGCCGCTTGGAGGAAGACGTCGCCGGAGGAAGAATTCTTCTTTGCCGCTTGGAGGAAGACATCGCCGGAGGAAGAATTCTTCTTTGCCGATTGGAGGAAGACATCGCCCGGATCGGATCAGGAGTTCGGCCCGGTGTGGTGAAGACAAGGTAGGGAGATCTTCAGGGGGGTAGTGTTAGGCTTTTTTAAGGGGGGTTTGGGTGGTTTTAGAATAGGGGTATGTGGGTGGTGGGTTGTAATGGGGGGGGTATTGTATTTGTATGCAAAAGAGCTGAATTCTTTGGGGCATGCCCCACAAAAGGCCCTTTTAAGGGCTGGTAAGGTAAAGAGCTTTGAAATTTGTTTAATTTAGAATAGGGCAGGGAATTTTTTTTATTTTGGGGGTTTATTATTTTATTAAGGGGGCTTAGAATAGGTGTAATTAGCTTAAAAATCTTGTAATCTTTTTTTATTTTTTGTAATTTAGTGTTTGTTTTTTTTGTAATTTAGTTTAGTTTATTTAATTGTATTTTAGTTTAGATATTTGTAGTTTATTTAATTTATTGATAGTGTAGGTGTATTTGTAACTTAGGTTAGGATTTATTTTACAGGTAATTGGGTAATTATTTTAACTAGGTAGATATTAAATAGTTAATAACTATTTAATAGCTATTATACCTACTTAAAATAATTAACAATTTACCTGTAAAATAAATATTAACCCTAACATAGCTACAATGTAATTATTAATTATATTGTAGCTATCTTAGGGTTTATTTTATAGGTAAGTATTTAGATTTAAATAGGAATATTTTAGTTTATAAATGAATTAGATTAATTTAATATAAATTTAGTTAGGGGTGTTAGGGTTAGATAGAGTTAATATAGTTAATATAAATACTATAGTAACTATATTAACTATATTAACCCTAATATAATTAGGGTTAATATAGTTAATATATATAATGTAATACCTATATTAACTATAATATACTTAGGGTTAATATAGATAATATAGCTGGCGGCAGGGTAGGTAGATTAAATAAGGGGTTAATCATTTTAATAGAGATGGCGGCGGTGTAAGGGGCTTACATTAGGGGTTAATAATATTAATATAGCTGGCGGCGGTATAGGGGGATTAGATTAGGGGTTAATAATTTTTATATAGGTGGCGGCGGTGTAAGGGGGTCAGATTAGGGGATAGATAAGGTAGATGACAGCTGTGTAAGGGGTTCTAATTAGGGGATAGATAAGGTAGATGGCGGCGGTTTTAGGGGCTCACAGTAGGGGGTTAGTTTATGTAGATGGCGGCAGGGTCCGGGAGCGGCGGTTTAGGGGTTAATAACTTTATTAGGGATTTCGGGGGGGGGGGGGGGGGAATCGCGGTTGACAGGTAGATAGACATTGCGCATGCGTTAGGTGTTAGGTTTATTTTAGCAGATCGCGGTTGACAGGGAGATAGACATTGCGCATGCGTTAGGTGTTAGGTTTATTTTAGAAGATCGCGGTTGACAGGGAGAAAGACATTGCGCATGCGTTAGGTGTTAGGTTTATTTTAGCAGCCAGTTTAGGGAGTTACGGGGCTCCAATAGTCAGCGTAAGGCTTCTTACGGCTGCTTTTTGTGGCGAGGTGAAAATGGAGTAAGTTTTCTCCATTTTCGCCACGTAAGTCCTTACGCTGCATATTGGATACCAAACTGCGCGGGTTTGGTATACCTGCCTATAGCCCAAAAAACTACGGGCGACGGCAGAAATATACGCGCGTAACTTCTAGGTTACGCCGTATATGTGATACCAAACCCGCGCAAATATTGGCGTCGCCGGCTTTTGCGGGCGACGATTTTTATCGGATGGACCCCTTGGACTCTTGACTCAAACAAGTGATTCACAAGGCTTAATTGATGTCAGAAAAGTAACCACCTAAGCAAATCACAGCTCACTTTACAAGAGCAACTTCCTGGGTTTTTAAAATTATGCATCTTTGGAGCAGATTTTCAAAGCTGCAACTGCATATTTTTTCAAAATGTTATCACTTTGATGTTTTTTGCTTCTTTGCAAGCAGCTTTTGGCAGAAAAGTACTTCAGGCAGCAGTGTCAGCTAAATAGGAACTTCTAGAAAAATTGTCCCACCTTTTCCGTAACATAAACCATCTGCTTGGGTATTAATCCCATATGTTTTGGAGCCCTATGGACCTATAGGCCCCGCTCATTTAAATATTTGAGTGACAATTCTTATTGACACCTCTAAAGACCTTGCTTTGTCTTTCTTACCTATTTCTTTCCTATTCTCTGCTCAACTATACATTGAACTAAGGAGAGATGAATGGGATTTTAAGCTTTTGCATGGGTTATTGACTTTATCCTAGTGGTAGGAAATATATCCCATATGTTATGAAGCCCTATGTACTATATCATTCTAAAAGAAAATAATGTTTAAAGCAAGCATAAACGTATTTTTTTTAACGTTCTATTCTCAACTGGTTCCTTTTCAGAACCATCTGTGTGAATTATTTTTAAAAGGTCCTTCATCTATATGATGTGGTTATTTAGTTAGCACATCTAATTCAATATCGAGATTTTCAGAATCAGGTGTATTTAAAGGGACAGTAAGCACCTTGAGATTTAATGTAAAATGTTTAGTTATGCTTAATGAAAGCTTTGTAATATATTTGCATGATATATTATCACCCCTTTCATGTAATTTAGTTCTGAAATTGTGCAATCTCTAATTCTGAGAACTTAAAATGCACCCTGCTGACTTCCCAAGGCTAACTCTGCTACATACACGTTCCTAACTGGCTTTAACTGTTAACAACGGCAAAACAATTAACTTTATTTGTATGACATCATTTCATTCTGTTAATTATATAGCTTCTGAAAGTATGTTGATGCATCAAGTGTATGTAAGTGTATCATAATAAAGATTTGACTACACCATGAAGGCTTTCATTTAACCCTCCATTTTATTTAGTCCATTAAGAAAAGATAGCAGATTATTGTTGTCAACATTAATAGTATACCATAACGTCTGCAGAACATAAAACGCAACTAAATCTATTTTCATTTTTACCTGTAACATAAAACATGCTCCAAATTCCTTGAATATGGATACATAAAAATCTACTATTAAAGGGACAGTCAACACCAGAATTTTTGTTGTTTAAAAAGAAAGATAATCCCTTTATTACCCATTCCCCAGTTTTGCATAACCAACACAGTTATAATAATACACGTTTTACCTCTGTAATTATCTTGTATCTAAGCTTCTGCTGACTGCCCCCTTATTTCAGTTCTTTTGACAGACATGCAGTTTAGCCAATTAGTGCTCACTCCTAGGTCACTTTACGTGCATGAGCTCAATGTTATCTATATGAAACATGTGAACTAATGTCCTTGAGTGGTCAAAATGTATTCAGATAAGAGGCAGTCTTCAAGGTCTAAGAAATTAGCATATGAACCTCCTAGGTTTAGCTTTCAAATAAGAATACCAAGAGAACAAAGCAAAATTGGTGATAAAAGTTAATTGGGAAGTTGTTTAAAATTACATGCCCTATTTAAATAATGAAAACAAAATTTGGACTTGACTGTCCCTTTAATCATGTTAGTGTCATTGGCTTTATCTATTGACACTATTTTTAAGTTTTATTTTCACAATGTAATTCAATTTTTTTTAAAGTTGGTGAAACAGAAGTGATTAATTTGCAGGTGTTCTTTACTTGAATCAATTAAATAATTCGTCAAAAAACAAGTATTTAAATGTTTTGTTTTTCAATAATTGTTAGTATTTTAAAAAAAAGCTTCTTTTCCCCCTTTTTTAAAATTCATTTTAGCAAACAGTCTGAGCTCTCAATTTTCCCATGTATTGGCAACAAAATATATATTTTGTTTCAGAAGCAGATATTTTGAACAGTTTCACAATATTTTAATTTAGAATAAATACAATAAATTGCTCTTTGGTAAAAAAAAAAAAAAATCATTTCAGTTGAAGTACAATTGAAATTACTTTTTAATAGGTTTCATGCATTCAATAGACTATATTCCCTGGTTGCCAAAACAATATTCAATAACAGCATGAAATGTGTATAATCATTGCTCACATGAAGCACTCAAATGCATTTTTAATGTTTATGATTTTTATTGTTTGAGATGACATTTTCAGAACACTTAAGTTAAACATTGCGGGCTAAAGCAAATATATGTGATTCTAACATAAATAAAAAAAAAATGATTGAACTACATTATGTTTAATTCTAGAATATGGCTGCATTTTATAGGTAGAAAATAATACTGGCAGTGTTCTTAATAGTCGAAAAATGTATTGAAATACAATCTCAGTTCTCACCAACATGTTTTTAATAATTTTAAATGAGAATTAAAAAATATAAATATAATGTAAATATTAAATTCAGCTATATAAAATAGTATGAATACATAACAGTAAACATAAGATTATCTCATAATGCAATCATATTAGTAAAATATAGTGTGTTTGTGTGTATATATACAGATATATGTGTGTGTGTATATATATATATATATATATATATATATATAAACAAAAATCTACACTCACTGGATTTATGTTAAAAACAATCCTTATTTATTGCATGTCATGTTCGGGACATTCACCACTTCATCAGACCTGGTCAGATGAAGGGGTAAATTCCCCCGAAACTTCACATGCAATACATAAGGATTGTTTTCACGTAAACCCAGTGAGTGCAGAATTTGATTATGATATTGAAGATATTCTGGCACCCTGGTACTTGAACTTGAAGTTTGTGAGAGTGCATCTATGCTGTCTTTATACACACACACACACATATATATATATATATATATATATATATATTTTTTGGACTAGATTATGAGTGAAGCATTAACAGTGAAGCGCAAGTGGAAAGGGTTTTATCGTGGTGTTTTTTGGGTGCTTCAGGTTTTTCACACATTAAAAGTAAATGAGAACGCTTGAGTGCAATTGAAGATAACTTTTTGTGAAAAAAATGTGTCACAAACCACAACATAAATATGTTGCAAAGTACAGTTACATAATAACACCATCTAATACAAGATGATGTTTCTTTAAAAAGTCTTTATTTTTGTGAAATCTTAATACAAAGAGACTCTTGTCTCTAATGTATCATAGTACTAACGTCTGCTACTAACATATAAAATAAAGTGTAACATCAAACAATGTTGCAATATATTCTATGTTACATTGATTCACACCTGATGATGGGGCGTGTCCCTGAAACGCGTTGTGATTCTGAGTGACACTCAGGCAAATGTGTTTACTTTCAACTTGTTATATGCATGCAAAATAGCATGCCCATGATATTCTTATTTTGCACGCTAACGTTAGCATGCCAGTTGTAATCTAGCGCATAGTTGGTTGTATTCGGCTATCATATTGTTTAACTTTAGGTATTGGTCCTATTGTATTTTTGTAGTGTGTGCATGGCCACATGATTCTCGTTGATGTTCTATAAATTATCAGTTTACAACGGATGACAACCAACTGCGCTGAATGAGAAAAAAAATTCTACACACTCTCACAACATTTGTACACTCCCTTTGTGGATGTGCCATTTTCTTGGTTTAGGATGCGCAGCCTTCTGTCTTGTTTAGATGACAGCCTGCCCCATTGATTTATGCTTGTTCACACTCAATTATTTATCAAATTGTTTTTGTAGGATGTCTGTTATACATGGTTTAGTTACATCTTTATAGGAGTTAACTTTTGTGAGTGACTATACTTATAATTTACTAATTTTACATGAATTTTTGATTTACACGTTGTTTATTGTAAGTTTTAGATCAGATATTATGTATTCACATAAATGTCAATATGTTTATACATTATTAAATATGTTGTATTAATATATCTATTATATAGTTGACATATTTGCCACAGTTATTAGATATGATTTATTAGTCCTGGGAGATTTATGGTTAAGAGGGAAGGGTTTTCTATTTATGTATTTAATTCTTTCTCCATTAGAATCGGTCAAATACTTTATTGTGAGTATTTTGTGGTTGTTTATTTGTATAGGAGCAATTGTGACTGGAGAACAAGTTGCATTTAAAGGTCTTTTAATGACTGTGAAAATGCCTGATAAAAAGGTGGGTTTACTGCTGAGGAATGTTTTGTATGTTTGGGTCATCATTTAGGGTTAGTGATGTCGCGAATAGTTCGCCGGCGAATAGTTCCTGGCGAACATAGCATGTTCGGGTTCACCTCGGCGGGCGAACATATGCGATGTTCGATCCGCCCCCTATTCGTCATCATTGAGTAAACTTTGACCCTGTACCTCACAGTCAGAATACACATTACAGCCAATCAGCAGCAGACCCTCCCTCCCAGACCCTCCCACCTCCTGGACAGCATCCATTTTAGATTCATTTGGAAGCTGCATTCTTAGTGAGAGGAGGGACAGTGTAGCTGCTGCTGATTTCTTAGGGAAATCGATAGCTAGGCTAGTGTATTCAGTGTCCACTACAGCCCTGAAGGACATATCTGATCTCTGCTGTAAGGACAGCACCCCAAAAAGCCCTTTTTAGGGCTAGAACATCAGTCTGCTTTTTTTTCCCCTGTGTAATCTAATTGCAGTTGCCTGCCTGCCAGCGTGTGTGTCAGGCTCACAGCGTATACTGTGCCCACTTGCCCAGTGCCACCACTCATATCTGGTGTAATAGTAGTGTACATTTAAAAAAAAAAAAAAATGACTGTGAAATAATAGCAGACAGTTGCCAGTACCCAAGATGGCCACCAATAAGGCAGATGGGGAGGGTTAGAGAGCTGTTTTGGGGGGATCAGGGAGGTTGGGGGCTAAGGGGGATGCTACACCACAGCATATGTAAATATGCTAAAAAAAATTAAAAAAATAAAAAACCTTTTATTTTAGTACTGTCAGACTTTCTGCCAGTACTTAAGATGGCAGGGACAATTGTGGGGTGGGGGAGGGATCAGGGGGTCTGATGTGTCAGGTGGGAGGCTGATCTCTACACTAAAGCTAAAATTAACCCTGCAAGCTCCCTACAAACTACCTAATTAACCCCTTCACTGCTAGCCATAATACACGTGTGATGCGCAGCAGCATTTAACGGCCTACTAATTACCAGAAAGCAACGCCAAATTCTTATATGTCTGCTATTTCTGAACAAAGGGATCCCAGAGAAGCATTTACAACCATTTGTGCCATAATTGCACAAGCTGTTTGTAAATAATTTCAGTGAGAAACCTAAAATTGCGAAAATAAATCTTTTTTTTTTAAATTTGATCGTATTTGGCGGTGAAATGGTGGCATTAAATATAACAAAATGGGCCTAGATCAATACTTTGGGTTGTCTACTACACTACACTTAAGCTAAAATTAACTCTACAAGCTGCCTACATGCTCCCTAATTAACCCCTTCACTGCTGGGCATAAAACACGTGTGGTGCGCAGTGGCATTTAGCAGCCTTCTAATTACCAAAAAGCAACGCCAAAGCCATATAAGTCTGCTATTTCTGAACAAAGGGGATCCCAGAGAAGCATTTACAACCATTTATGCTATAATTGCATACGTTGTTTGTAAATAATTTCTGTGAGAAACCTAAAGTTTGTGAAAAAGTGAACAATTTTTTTCTTATTTGATCGCATTTGGCGGTGAAATGGTGGCATGAAATATACCAAAATGGGCCTAGATCAATACTTTGGGTTGTCTACTACACTACACTTAAGCTAAAATTAATTCTACAAGCTACCTACATGCTCCCTAATTAACTCCTTCACTGCTGGGCATAAAACATGTGTGGTGCGCAGTAGCATTTAGCAGCCTTCTAATTACCAAAAAGCAATGCCAAAGCCATATAAGTCTGCTATTTCTGAACAAAGGGGATCCCAGAGAAGCATTTACAACCATTTATGCCATAACCATTTATGCCAGTCTGCTATAATGGCATGTCTGGCACACAGTGTTGGGGCAAGGGTCCATCTGACCACTGATACCTGGTCTGCAAAGCATGGTCAGGGCAGGTATATCACCTACACTGCCCACTGTGAAGCGGGTGTAACCCTTACACGTAACCCTTACACTACCTGATCGATACAACATCGTACCTGATGTTTTAAAGCAAGTTATTCTAAACAATTTAGGAATGTTAGGTGATTTATGCCCTTTATGGATTAAAACCAGACTCTGCATCAACTATGTAATTTTCCATGGGAGTTTTGCCATGGATCCCCCTCCGGTATGCCACAGTCCAGGTGTTAGTGCCCTTGAAACAACTTTTCCATCACTATTGTGGCCAGAAAGAGTCCCTGTGGGTTTTAAAATTCGCCTGCCTATTGAAGTCTATGGCGGTTCGCCCGTTCGCAAACTTTTGTGGAAGTTCGCGTTCGCCGTTCGCGAACCCAATTTTTTAGGTTTGCAACATCACTATTTAGGGTTAACATTTTTCACCTTATATTTTTTTAATAAATATTTTATCTTCATTCATGTTGCTGTTTAACACTGCCTTCTACTGTAAAGCAGATAAGCTAGGAAAGTGTATCCTCCTAATGAGGCTGAACGTTCTGGAGTTTGGAGCAATCCCCCTGTGACTGGAGTGACAGCAACCTGGCCCACTGCTAACAACCCAGCCTGCTAATTGTAGCAGTAACAAGTGCTGCTTTTTATGTGAGTATATTTCTTGATGTTTATATTCCATTCTCAAAATGGTTTATAGTAGGTCATGCCTCCTTATTGATTTCTTATAGGAATTGTGATATTTGGAATATATAACTATTTTGTTCTGTCGTTTATTTAGTTAAAAATGATGTTTTTTAAGCTTCTGACTTAAAAAAGAAACTACATAAATATCAGCAACACCAATGACATTTACTTTTGCAGTAATACAAAAACAGGTAATCAAAACAATTATTAATAATGAAATTGTGAAAACATATTTTGTTCAATAACAATATACTATGGGATAGATAACAAACTAGGAGCGTAATCATGTTTTTGTGAGCCATTTTGATGATTCAGATAGGGCATGTAATTTCAAACAACTTTCTAATTTACTTTTATCATCAAATTTGCTTTGTTCTCTTGTTATTCTTAGTTGAAAGCTAAACCTAGGTAGGCTCATATGCTAATTTCTAAGCCCTTGAAAGCCTCCTCTGCACTTGACAGCTTTTCACAGCTAGAGGGTGTTAGTTCATGTGTTTCAACAAAGCAAAATTGGTGATAAAGGTAAATTGGAAAGTTGTTTAAAATTGCATGCCCTATTTGAAAGTTTTTTTTGGACTTGACTGCTCCTTTAAATGCCAAATATTCTAAGCAATCTGTAATGTATGTTTTATACAAAAAATAGTTTTTGTAATTTAGTTATAGGATTCGGATTTTAATAATTAACTATAACTATTTTTTCGGTAGCTTTTCTGAAAACATTCTTTCAATATTTCAAACAAAAATTTAAATATATTTGATATTGTGTATGCCACCAACTATGGCTATGATCTCTTCATAAATAATGTGAATAATAAATAAAAAAGTGATGCCATGGATGATGCTGTATGTGATATCAAAAATTAGATACTAATGATGTAATGTCATCAGTTTTGATACCAAAACATCTTTTTAATGGTGGGGGTTTAGTTTTGAAGTTGTTGGCTATTCAATGTTTGAAAGAGAACTTAAAAACCAGAATTAATTTACTGTTTATTGTTTATTTATTTATTTTATGTTAAGAAATATAAGGTAAACAATTAACATTTTAGGTGCAACATATTTTAAAGTGTTGCAAACAAAAAATAAGCAGTGACCATAACATATTTTAACATACTGTACATTATTGGCTTTCCTGGTTAAAAATTCAAGGCCATTCCAATACACCTGAAAACAATATTTTTGCATGATTTCTTTGCCAAAACGTCCTTTTAAACCAAATCCATTAGATAAGCCACCATTTAAATATCTCAAATTGACATGACCAATTTGTTTGACATTAGTACCACGCAACTAGGGTTGCCACCTCGGCCATGTTTTCCTGGACACGTATGAGTTACGCATGCTGCAGGATAAGCAGTGAGGAACATGTATTGTGCTGTCCATTAGCAGTATTCATGTGATGTCCAGAAGCACAATACATGTTCCTCCCTGCTTACCCTGCAGCATGTGTAACTCATAAGTGTCCAGGAAAATATGGCCGAGGTGGCAACCCTACACGCAACTGATCAAAAGCTTACATGCACATTCAATGGAACTTAATCTATACAATTCCCTGCACACTGACACTGACACTGCAAAATGTCTACTCTATTCCAAGGAGGTTGACACATTTGGCGGAAGAGGAAGCATGACGTTTAAGTTTCTATTTAGCAATCAATTAAACCCCAGGGATTTCCTTGCATTTGTACCTTAAATATAAACTCTTGCAATGTCTCTTGCAATATCATAAGGAATAAGATTAAACAGAAAATGAACCAACTCACTTCAATAAGACAACATGTCAATATATCACATACAATACATGGTGTATTAATGTGTATGAGGATCAGTACTTTAGATCAACTGTGTTAGCAGCACCTAAAAAAAAACAGTTTTAAAGTCATAGCTTCCCACAAAGATTTAAACCATGGCACTCATATGACCCCATAAGGCATACATTCCGCTTAATCAATAAGACAGACACAGAAGGAATGGGTGTAAAGGCCACAGCCCGCATTTATTAAATTATTTAATAAATATAACATATAAATTCATTAGAATTCAATAACTTGAAACTTCAATAACCAACAGAGATGTACCTTTCACCGGCTTACCACCAGGTACATTCCCCCACACAACTCTCCTGCCTATTTTAGGGAGGTACCACTTTACTTAGCTTCCATTCCATATAACAAGCACCCCCGCCCACCGCTGTGACAACCAAGCAACAGGGAGGGAGGGAGGGAACTTCACCTTGTGATTGCACGGATACAAGATAGAGAGCCTCTGCCTACCCCCAGCATAAGTAACCTTCCCCACAGCTCTGCCCACAACAGACAGGCCGCTCCATTTCCTGAATAGGGGTCACCTACCCCTCCGTCAATTTTCCTCCTCCAGGGTTCATTGACCCCATAAGGCATACATTCCGCTCAATCAATAAGACACACACAGAAGGAATAGGTGTAAAGGCCGCAGCCCGCATTTATTAAATTATTTAATAAATATAACATATAAATTCAATAGAATTCAATAACTTGAAACTTCAATAACCAACAAAGTAACATAAGGTGCTTACCCCCCCAGAGATGTACCTTCCACCGGCTTACCGCCAGGTACATACCCCCACACAACTCTCCCGCCTCTTTTAGGGAGGTACCACTTTACTTAGCTTCCATTCCATATAACAAGCACCCCAGCCACAGCGCGTCACCGACAAGCACACCCCACCCGGGCCAAGGCCTGCAACACCCCCTCTCTAATGTTGAAGTTAAAAAGGTGGAGACCCACCTCGTTTAAGTGAACCCCATCTTTCAAGAAAAAGCAACGTCCTGTCTCGCCTTCAAATTCCACGTGACGAATACAGAATCCCCCAAACTTACTCACAAAACTGCTAATTGTTCTATTAATCTTTTTTCTTGAAGCCTCCAGCTTCTTATGGTCCCAAGCTGCCCTCCACACTGAACGAGGCTCAATATCAGACCAAATCAGCATAATATTCGGGAACAACACTCTCAACCTGCCCAAGTCCCTCTTGATCTTATCCACCAACTCGTTCTGCGACTGAAAACCCAAATCATTACCCCCGGCGTGGATCAACAAAATATCTAGAGGCCGGAACAACCTAGCATAATCCACCACCTTCCTAAGCATCTGGTCCCACCTCAGCCCCCTGACTCCAAACCATCTCAACCTCACTGTCTCCTCAGGCAAGTTCAACTGCACTCCAAGATCCTTCACAGTCGCGGCCTTGCGGGCCCAATAAATGTAGGAATGCCCCACAATCCAACAGTTGACTGGACCTGTCAAGATAAAGAACATCCTAAACCTTCAATTCTGGCCTCACATACAAATGGAAACATCCAGACTTCCATCCTCCAATTCTCTTTATGACACTCTCACCAAGCGCCAAGCTGTGGCAGCCCCAATATGGAAAAAGTGCATCCCAAAAATCCCCGGCCGAATAACCCAACTTCCCCAACCCTTTTCGCAAAACTGCCAAAAACTGAAAATGAGATAACGTTGACCCATCTCTATGCACAAACAGCGGAAGGAAACCCGCCGGCCTCCTCTCCAGAAACCTTGTCATTAACAATACTGGGCAGCATGCCCCTCCAGTTTCCCCAATCTTGACACAACGGCCCACTCCCTCTTGATCCATTTTTGACCGCCTCAACCATACCCATAACACCCCTTCCTCCAAAGAAACATCACAGGCCTGCAGGCCCCCCACATCTCACCTATTGGCCCCCACCAATTCAGATATATGGAAGGGCCCAAAAAAGGCCAACGTGAAGGCTGCCTGAAACAACACCATTTCAAATTCCGAGGAACACACGCCATTCAACTCTTCTACTAACTTCGCCAGCATTGCAAAAACCACTGGTGTCCTCTTGTCCCTGCATGTGCTACCTTTACAGACCCCTTTCACTGCCAACTGGACCACAAACCTTTTGGTTATATCTTCCCAATTCATTAGTTTAAACAGAAATCCTAAAGCCGCTATCTTCTTTTTTACCATCGACCTCGACATGCCCTCTTTGCCCCAAACACCAATCCACTCCAACAAACCATTTATCCACCCCTTTTTAGAAGATTCTACTCCCTTACCTTTCAGCACCTGTAGCCACTGACCCCATACTCTCACATAAGCATCCCAAGTACCTCAAGCTAAGGCTCCCCGTGCCACTTCCATCAATCCCAAAACTTCAAGTCCAACAGATCTGGAGGACAGCTGACCCCTTCCTCCTCCGCCACCGGTGCCACCTTCCGAAAACAATCCCACTGGAATCGAGAAAGAGCATCAGCAATTAAATTTTTACAGCCTGGCACATGAACAGGATGGAAATACACATTCATCCACATACAGTCCAATACAAACAGCCTGAGCAACCGCACCACTGGCAACGAGCTGGATGACAACCTGTTGATAGCAAACACCACTCCCAGATTATCCGTGTGGAAAACTACCCTCCTGTCCCTCAGGATCTCAGGCCACAACCTCACTGCCACCAGTATAGGGAAGAGCTCCAGAAACACCAAATTCCTAGTCAGCCCTTTTTCCCTCCATTCATCCGGCCACTCCCCCACACACCATCGCCCCTTACAATATGCCCCAAAACCTACCGCCCCCGAGGCATCCGTGGACAAATGCAATTCACCATTCGACACCACCTTCTCCTGAACCAACGCCTTCCCATTAAAGTTATCGAAAAAGGTTAACCAGATCTTCAAGTCCACCTGTAACTCCGACTTCAACCTAATCCAATGCCTCGGCTCCATCACTCCCACCGTTGCTAGCAACAGTCTTTTGCAAAAAACCCTCCCCGCTGGGATAATCCGGCAGGCAAAGTTCAATTTGCCCACCAATGATTGAATTTCCCGCAGCTGAAGCTTTTGCCTCCCAATTGCCTTTGAAATGGAGCCCTTGAGGTCCACTAGCTTATCCTGAGCCAAACGGCACTCCATTGCTACGGAATCAATCTCAATCCCCAGAAAGCTCAAAAATGTTCTCGGACCCTCAGTTTTATCATGGGCCACCGGAATACCAAATTCCGAAGCAACCTTGAAGAAACATTCCATCAACTGTTGGCAATCCCCACTCCCTGCTTTTCCAACAAAGAAAAAGTCATCCAGATAATGGACGACAGATGCCAGGCCTGATACCCGACGCACCACCCACTCAACAAAGGTACTAAACTACTTTACTAAAGTATGCGCATGAGATGGAGCACCCCATCTGCAAGCACAAATCCACGTAAAATGCCCCCGGAAAAAACACCCTAGCAAATGATGGCACACCGGGTGCACCGGTAACAGCCGAAAGGCCGCCTCCACGTCCACTTTTCCCAACAACGCACCCCTACCCGCTTCCATTACCAAAACCACCGCCTTGTCAAAAGAGGCATACCAAACCGCTGCAACCTTCGGGTCAATCCCATCATTCACTGAAGATCCCATCGGGTATGACAGATGGTGAATCATACGGAATTGACCCGCCGCCTTCTTGGGCACAACTCCCAATGGTGACACCCTCAGGTTCCTCATGGGAGGGCTCAAGAAGGGGCCCGCCATCCGGCCCAACGCAACTTCCTTGTCTAGCTTCCCTTGAACCACCTCCGGGAATTCTTTAGCTGACCTTAAATGACCCCCAACCTTCACCTCTCCCCCCTCCACAAATGGAATCCGAAAACCCGAACTAAACCCCGATAAGGAGCAACTCCGCATCCCCGGCCCTACCCCTGAACTGCTCTAACCAAGGCACCATCTTTCTTACCTTCAATGGGGTCTTGGCCATTAGGAGCCGTCTCCCCTCCTTTTCCACCTCCATTCTCTTTTTTGAAACATCTGGCCCATGGGTGACTCCCTTCACATCCTGAACACGCATGCTTGTACTTGCATCCATTTCCAAACTGACACTGCCCATCATTGTATTGGAAACACAGGCCCTTCCTAATGGCCACCGCCGCTCCGCTGCTTGTGCTTCCTCTAATGGCCCCGCTGACCGAGTTCCCAGTTCCCCCTGAGCCAAGAAAGGAACCCCGCAGTGGCGTCATCAGCTCCAACCAGATTCCCATGTCCCTGTCACCCTACCTCATCTCTGGCCGCACTGCCATCCTCTGACAGAACTTCTTGTCATACCGCCACCATGCAAGACCCCCATATGTCCTATACGCCCCTGCAATTTCATCATAGTAGCAGAACAATGCGGAACACTGATCCAGAGTCTTCTCCCCAATCGCCAATATACAAAATGCCATCGACCAGATGGTCTTTGGTAGTTTCCTGTACCTCTTCTTCCTTTCATCCTCTTCTTTCTTCTCCTTGTCTCCCTTTGCATCTTCCTTGATTTCCATGATCTGTTCAAGCGGCAGTAGAGAAAATATTTCCAAGAATTCTCTCTTCCATAGTTTCTCCTTCACCTCCTGCGTTAAGTGGATCCCCAAAGGGCCAATCAAACACAAGCATGGCCTCCTCATCGCACTCTCAGCCACCTTCACCACGCCTGCTGTACTACTCCCGCTAGCTTGAACTCCCGGCAGCCCCCCTGCTCCCTGCCCCACTCCCATCGTGGGAACCCCTTTACTCGTCCCTACACTCCATGCTGCCGCTACATTTCCTTGCTGTCCCACCATCTGCCTCTCAAAGCTCACCAGCAACTCCCTTAATCCACTCACCAAATAATTCTGAGCCACATCTAAACCATGTGCACTTCCAGCCACACCCACAGTGTCAATAGCACCCTCACCTGCCACCCTGGGTGCCGTTGCTGCTCTCACGTCACTGACTGGCGCTTCCACCGCCCTGACCTCTGGCCGCCCCCTTGACTCCTTCTCCCTTCGCCTGTGAACACTCCTCCATGGCGACAGGGATCTCGAACTCCTCCTCCTGCTGCTCCTCTCAGCTGTCCTCTCCAGCCTTCCCCATGTTGGGGATCGCCTCCCAGCCTGATGTCCATCCCTCACCCTGGGCGAGCGAGACCTCTCCCGCTGCCGTCCAGCTCCCGGCCTCCGAGGACTATGGCGCACCTGGGTGTCCCTTCCCAGCGGCCGTATCTGTGAATAGGAGACAGTGAGAACCCTATCCTGCTCCTTCCCCCCTAACAGCCCCGTCCCTATCAACTGACCTCAACCTCCCCACCTCAATCCCACCCCTTTCCCCCTGCCCTCCCTGCCACGGCCCCAATGACTGAAGCAATTCAGAGCAGCAAGGTCTCCTACCTGCTGTGATGCCGCCAGACCCGCTGACGTCCCTTCCCCAGGATCCTCTGCTTCCAGGTCACTGTAGGAATAATCAATCCACAGTGCATCCCCCTCCAGGTCCCGCACAGTAGCTTCAGCAGAGACATCTGCCCCACCGCCCCCATTCTCCTCTGGCTCATTCCCCATACCTGTAGAAGACAAACATGACATATTAGCTCCCCCCAACGAATCCCTTGCCTCAATTTACCGCTTTTCCCCCTCTTACCCTTGCCCCCCGCCCCTTCCCCCCACCAGGAACTCTCTTCACCCCTTTGCTAGTCTTCCCTGCGCCCTCCCCCAAAGTGCTTCTCCTAAGTTTTACCCTTTGTTGCAAAATCCCCTCTGGTGCCTGTCTCTGCCCATCCCTTTGCCCCACTTTCCTGATTGGTGCCTTACCCCCCCTTACCGCAGCTTCTCTGCCCCTTACCGCCATACCCCCCCCTACCTGCTAATCCCCCCTTCCCCCCCTTCTCCAGTGTCTCCTGCAGCTGCTCCTGCGACACTTCATGGGCCCGGGGTGAGCCCATCCCTGCCGCCTCCACCTCCAGCAACACTGATGCCATTAGCCCCTGGCCTGCGCCGTCTTTCCCGCCATGTGGATCGAGGTCCGGCCCACCAACCACCAATCTCTTACCTGCCACCACTCTGGTCCTGCTGGGTGTTCTGTTCCCGGGATCGGCTACAGCCGCATGCGTCGCCACCTGCTCCCAGGCCTCCGCTCCTCTCTGGCTCTGCTCCCTCCGGCGTGCGGGCAAGACACCCGGCTGTACCTCCCCACCGCCGTCACCTCTGCTCCCAACACCACTCCCATCTGGGGACAGCTGATCCGGTGGCCTGGACCGCCTCTGCGGCCTGCCGTTTCTGCTCCCACCCCCATCCGCCTCCAAAATAGCTCCGGTGAGTTTGGCTGCGGCTAAATAGTCCTTCAGCCACGTTGTGCCCCTCTCCGCTGCCACTCTCTGTATATCTGCCAACAGGCCCTCCATCTCAAATCTCTGCAATCCCTGTAACTTGAACTTCACCTTGCGATTGCAGGGATACAAGATGGAGAGCCTCTGCCTACCCCCAGCATAAGTAACCTTCCCCAATGGCTCTACCCACAACAGACAGGCCGCTCCATTTCCTGAATTGGGGTCACCTACCCCTCCGTCAATTTCCCTCCTCCAGGGTTCATATACACCCTGTTCCAAATTATTATGCAAATTCTATTTCAGTGTCACAAAGATTAATTTTTTTTTTCAGTTTAACTCATGGATGGCATTGTGTCTCAGGGCTCTTTTGATCACTGAAAACAATCTCGGACACCTGCGATAATTAGATTGCCAGGTGAGCCCAATTAAAGGAAAAACTACTAAAGGAGGGTGTTCCACATTATTAAGCAGAGCACCATTTTCAAGCAATATGGGGAAGAAAAAGGATCTCTCTGCTGCCGAAAAGAGTGAAATAGTTCAATGCCTTGGAGAAGGTATGAAAACATTAGATATTTCATGAAAACTTAAGCATGATCATCGCACTATTAAGAGATTTGTGACTGATTCAGAGCACAGACGGGTTCGTGCAGATAAAGGCACATTGAGGATGTTTTCTGCCAGATCCATGCATCGGATCAAGAGAGCAGCTGCTAAAATACCATTACATAGCAGCAAACAGATATTTGAAGCTGCTGGTGCCTCTGGAGTCCCACGGACATCAAGGTGTAGAGTCCTCCAGAGTCTTGCAACTGTGCAAAAACCTTCCATTCGGCCACCAATAACCATTGCTCACAAGCAGAAATGGCTGCATTGGGCAGAAAAATACATGAAGACTAATTTTCAAACAGTCCTGTTCACTGATGAGTGCCGTGCAACCCTGGATGGTCCAGATGGATGGAGTAGTGGATGGTTGGTGGACGGCCAACCCTGTTCCAATAAGGCTGCGACATCAGCAAGGCGGTGGTGGAGTCATGTTTTGGGCTGGAATCATGGGAAGAGAGCTGGTTGGCCCCTTTAGGGTTCCCAAAGGTGTAAAGATGACCTCTGCAAAGTATGTGGAGTTCCTGACTGACCACTTCCTTCCCTGGTACAGAAGGAAGAACTATGCTTTCCGTAATAAAATCATCTTCATGCATGACAATGCACCATCTCATGCTGCAAAGAATACCTCTGCATCAATGGCTGCTATGGGGATAAAAGGAGAGAAAGTCATGGTGTGGCCTCTTTCCACCCCTGACCTCAATCCTATTGAGAACCTTTGGAGCATCCTCAAGCAAAAGATCTATGAAGGTGGGAGCCAGTTTACATCCAAACAGCAGCTCTGGGAGGCTATTCTGACATCTTGCAAACAAATTCAATCAGAAACTGTCCAAAAACTCACAAGTTCAATGGATGCAAGACTTGTTAAGCTGCTATCAAATAAGGGGTCCTATGTTAAAATGTAACGTGACCTGTTAAAATGTTTAAAAAGTTAAAATGTTCAAAGTTTGATTGAAATAGCTTTTGATTTCAGTAAATATGCTGCAAACACAACAAATGACAATTTTCAGTTCTTTACAACCTATAAAGTGTTTTGAAACTGACTGTGCATAATAATTTGGAACAGTGCATTGTAAGTTTTTTATTTTGAAAACAAATACTGTTATCATTAGCAGGTTTGTTCAATACAATTTGAATTGTACTCTTAATTGTTGATAACATGAGAATTATGCTGACTGTTGTTTACATCAATTATTTAGGTAAATGAGAAATATATCATTGGCATAATAATTTGGAACAGGGTGTACAAAGCAAACAATTTAACAACTTACTACTTAGATTTGTAAGTTGCTAGTAGATTATGAGTTATTATAATATTTCATAAAAATAAAATATTTCCCAAATATTAGGATCAGATGAAAAATATTTTTCCTTATAATCCTGCCTTGAAAAATGAGTATGCTTTATGATTCTTTAAAGATATATTTAAATTTGTTCTGCTATTTATAAATTGCTTATAAATAATGAAAACAAAGAATTTAAATGTCATGTGATTGGGCTCTTAGAATACACTTTGTACTTAATTGCAGTTAATTGATCCCTGCAAACACCTTTCAAAACTGTTAATTTGGTGTCTGGTAAGTTAACTTTTTTATTGGTGATTTAGCTTCAGAATGAAGCTAGTGTTTATTTTGTCAATACGATAATATTATTGACAACACTCTAGTATTGCATTTGGGATAAATGTCAGCTTAATTATTCCAATTAAAAAAAAATATTACAGCATGAGAATAGAGTTTCACAGAATACTGATTATAAAATACATAATACAAACAATATGAGTTAAAGTAGAATAAACATAATTATTTTACACTAAGGGAAGGAAGAGAGTCACAAAATAGTGTGATATAGGTGGTAAGTGCACTTGCTGGGATCTTTCTAAGTTTCCTAGCTGACTGATCTTCACACTTTCTGCTTGATTACAGCACAACAGGGTAAAAACTTCAAAACAAGCTGAAAGTGAGAGCTTATTTATTAATAACATCATCTTTCAACTTGACAATGTGTTTCTCTGACAACATACATATCTATGAGTTTCCTCAGGTCATTTACTCTACATGTATCTGTGAATAGCACACTATTGTAATACCCTTTCTCTAACTTTCTTAATCCATCTTCCCAAAATATCTGTCATCCTTGCACCTTTTAGTAGTACTAGGCTGGGCTTTGAAAAACATGCTTCATAATGGCTGACTTTGTTTTCAAAGTAGTATAGTTGCAAGTTAAGTTTACATTTGAGGCCTGCAATACTAATATAAAATAGTGTGTAGAACTTTCATGATTAAGAAATAAATAAATATAAAGGTTTGTTAAAAATTACATGCTCTGTTATAAAAATTAGTCCATTCTCTTTGTGTCCTTTGTTGAAAAGCATATGTACATATCCTAAAATGTAATAATGCAGTTCTGGTGATCGGTGGCTACACATGTTTATCTCTTTTCATTTTTAATAGGGTGCAGTGATAGTAGTGGTTTCTGTATTTGCTGCAATCACCCTATTAAGGGACCACTGTCTTAAAACAGTATTTGAAGCAAAAAATCTGAGATTTTGCATATCTAATTTACATATCTTACCCAAAATCCTCTTGTGCATTGGTAACAATGTTTATGGAGTTTGACTAGGGAAAAGCAAGCGGGGATACTTGACTAGATGTGCTAATTTCCTATGCAATTTTTTTTATTTATATATATATATATATATATATATATATATATATATATATATATATATATTTATGTGTTTACAATAAAAAGGACATTATACTGTAAGTGAAGTACATTGGAATGTGAAATATTCATAATTCATGTTGGGTTGAATGCACTTTAATAAACGTGATCATGTTAGTGGGCAAGTATAGGTGGTTTTTTTGCAGTTTTCTTGCTCCATTGAAGTCTAAGGATAATAGCTTAATAAATTCTAGATATTTAAAGTTTCACTTTTGTGTGCCTCGTGTATATGTTTTAACAAAAACTCATAATATGAGCTTAACGCAAACAAAAAGCCTCAATCTAGCATAGTTTACGATTGAGTGGGAATGCTAATTAGCGCTCCACTCGTAATCAGCTAGATACAAATAGTGCATTACTGCTCTGGAGCTGAATTTAGCTATGCATTTAACCCCTTTGTAGGAGTTAAACACATAGCTATTCGCAAGCAATAGTGAATTAATAAAATGATCTATTAGAGCAATTTATTTTTGCACTATTTTTTCTACTTTAAAGTGCCAGTAAACCCACAAAATATTGTTATATAATTCTGCACATAGTGCAGAATTATATAACATCAGCTTAGCGCAAACTTTGTACCTTAAAAGATTAAAGTGAAAAAATGCTACGAAATTTACTTTCACAATACGCCGCTCCTGGCTCTACTGAGCGGGTCTATTTGTTTTCTCTAAGCGCATCAGGCACGCTGTCTATTCACAGCCAACCCGATCGCTATGTGCAGAATTATATAACATTATTTTGTGGGTTTACTTGCCCTTTAATTTACCTATTTATATAAGAAAAATAGGTTTGTATGCTGGTTAAATGAAACACTCTTGTAGTGGCCATTTTTATTTTATGGATAATAAGAGAAATATAATTTAAATAAGTTGGGTTTTTTTCAACAATATAACTCACTATTACAAATCCCTGTATACAAAGGTGCTGTCATTTGCTAGGAGTTTTCTCTTGATATACATTCTATTCTGCTGTCTTATGTCTATGACCTTTTTTTAAAAAAGTTGTTTTCTATTTTCATAGACAAACATTCTTCTTGAGTGTTATTTAAGAGAACAATTCATTCATATATTACTCAGTAAACTGGATTTTAATCACATTAGTCTGCTCTTTATAAAGGGCCTTCTGAAAAAATATTTTAATTGGGTTTTTTTTATAGCGCTTGTGAGAATCTTTTTGTTCCACGACCCATCACATTTGACTTGTACCTGTTATAGGTTGTGTCTTACATTGATCTTTTTGATGTAATGCTTTCGGACACACTTTTCTCATTTCTTGCTACTCTTTTATGCACCTTTGTCTTCCTTTGACTCTAGATATCTGCTCAGTTTACTGCCTCTTTTTGTATAAACTGTCTTGACGTTTACCACTGCTTTTAGGGTTGGTCTTCAGTTTGCCTTCAGTGTATGACCTGATAACTAACTTTAGTTTTTTCTGGTCCTTGAAATATACAGATGTTTCTCTTTATTGCTTTGTTTGTTAATCAGACTTCCTAACATAAGTATAAAGTAATTTTTATTTCCCTATGAATCACCTGTTATCATTGGTCACAAGACCTTAATTTGAAAGAACGACTCTCATCTAATGTGCTTACATTTTCAGGATTAAAGAAGATATTTTAGTTCCTTCAAAATAAATTGAATTACAGTGGATGTCTGTCCTCCATGTAGAGGTACCTATGTCAACTTAATTTACAAATAAAGATTTATTAATTTATTTTAACACTAGGAGTACTAATAAAACATAATGTATCTTTAAAGCTCTGTATAACACATGCACGCTCCGAAAATCTGTCTATTTGGCTTTACTTTTTAACAAAGCATAACATGAGAGCAAAATTTGAAAATAGAATACATTGGATGTTTTATTTAGAAATGTTACACTCTATCTGAGTCATAAAAGTTTAACTTTGACATTACTGTCCCTTTAAGGCTGGTCTAATCTTTAAAATAACATAATACATTCTAGATATAATAATGTATTCAAAGCAAAGATTAGCCTGAGAATATGCCACCATGTTATAGATTATGTTTCGCTAGGTAAAAAAAGAAATTATGTTTTCTAGATTGTAAATTCTCATGGGAATAAGGTCCTAATTTAACTTCCTTATGCATTTGTTTGACACATTTTGTCTTGTCTCTAAGAAGTATTGTATCATTGTTTTACTCATACCAACTGTACCTATACAGTGCTGTAGAATATGTTGGTGGTGCTTTATAAATAAAGTATAATAATAATAATAATAATAATAATGTCCTTTGTGGAGGCCAGTAAAAGACAGTTATTAAAGAGCTTTTAGAGTAACAATTTCACATAGTTTAATGTCCATTTCAGAAAGACCAATTCTGAATGGAGTTTAAGTGGGGTTGTACAGTATTAATGCCACAGTTCCCTTCTATTGGCAAACCCTTATACACTTGTAGGTTTTCAAATGATTTTCTGATTTATCTAACTTAGCAGCCTTGACTATTGTAGCCTGCCATGAATGACATACCTTGTCTATGTTCATGTTTTCTTTTAGTGTTAAAGTTTTTTTTTGTTTTTAATTGAGACTTAATGTCCCCTTCTTTCTTTTACTAGAAGAATGACTTAGCAATAGAAGCACCTTTAAAATTAATCAATAAATGTAAATGTCAAAAGTAATGACTACAAATTTGTAATTAACAATTCTACTCTCTCATGTAAAAAAAAAATAGAAATGCAATAACAATCCTAGGGTGTGTTCAAGCCTTAAATGCCATATAACCACATCTGAAATATCTGTCTACGCAACCTACATGATTAAATTTGCTAATCATTTTTTTATTTACATTTATGTCTATATATTTTATTAAAAATGAGCTTGATCATTTTAAAGATCAAAAAAGAAAGTCCTAATACAAGAGGGAGAATGTGTAAACGCTATAAGGCCACGATATTTAAAAAACCAACAGACCACCAAGAAACTGCCTGCTTGGTTTCGCCAGGCTCGCAGTTATCTGTCGATGTATTCTAAAAAAAAGGGTTGACCAGCTAAGTGCTGATGAGTGGCGAGGTGCAAAACTCCGCCGACATTGCCACCTGTTGCCACAATTAGCGGGAGGCTGTATTAGAAGTTCCTACACAGCACATTCCGTGCGCTCACTGGAACAAAAAACAATTTCTGTGTAGTAACTCTTCAAATGATATATACCTAACCTAACTGTCACTAAACCTGCCTCACACTACCTGCCACCCACTGGAAAATCTCACCACTGAAAAGGTGGCGAGACAAATATGGCTGAAACGCTATACTTAACCTGTAGGGTGGCCCTTGGAATATTTCACTCTGCTGGTTATGTATCCCAATTTAAAGGCAAGTTACTCCCCTGTTGTAGATATTTAAAATCTAAACAATACTTACATAAATATGCATTATACAAGAAAATGCAAATCATTTTAAACATTGTATACAATCATAATTCTACTCTAAACTATTAATCCCTTACGCACCCTCACCCCCAGCACAACCTAACCCAGCTACACTTTTAACTCCTAATCTCCCTTAGCTTATTTACCTAACTACCTTCTAATTTTTTAACCCCTGCCTCACCACAAACTCCCCCTTACCTATTAACCCCTAAACTGCCAATACCCCCATCGCAAACTACCCTATACTACATAACTACCTAACAGCTAACTCCCACAACCCTAACCTAACACCCTTAAGTTACAGAAAAAAACACTAAAATTACAAAAAGAAATCACATTAATAAAAAATAAACAGTACCAAAAATTAAAACAAAAAAAAAAAACAGTAAGGCCTATCCTAAAACTAATGTCTTCTTAAAAAAAAATCCCACTGCAAAATAAAAAAAACCTATACTAACACTAAAACTTTTTTAAAAAATTGCCCTGAAAACAGCATTTTGTAGGGCATTGCCCATTAATGATTTACTAGGCAAAAAAAACCTTATTCTGAAACCAAATTAACCCTCCCACCACCCAAATATAAAGCTTATCTTGAAAAACCTAAACTAAAACTTGCCCTTATAAGGGAATTTGGTAGGGCATTGCCCTAAAGTGATTATACCTTTTTTTACTTTAAAAATAAAAACCTATCATAAAAAACTACCCTAAACAAAACTGTATCCTAAAAAAAAGGGTTGCCCTAAGAAAGGCATTTGGTTGGGCATTGCTCTTATACGGGTATATGGTAGGGCAGTGCCCTAAAGTGATTAAGATCTTTTGGACATGAAAAAGCCCTCTTCTAAACAAATTTTGTACCATGAAAACTTAAGGGAATAGAAAAGCCTATGCTAAACTTGATTCCGGATCCTACCTGCTCAGCTCTGGCAGTGTTCCTCTTCTTGCTTCATGGCGCAGCCCTCCAGGGTGGTCCTCTTCATCGTCATGGCGGTGGTCCTCTTGTATTTTCTCCCATGGCAGTGCTTTTCATACAATGCATCTTCTGTCTTCGTCGATCCGATCCTCTTCCATTCGATCCTTCTTCATGTAGTCACTGCTGCACACTGAAGCTTGAATGCAAGGTACCTATTGGCTGAGTCTTGAATTCTTAGTTCAATCAGCCAATAGAATGAAAGCTTTTTCTATTGGCTGATTGGACTAAGAATTTAAAACCCAGCTAATAGAGATGGATGAAGCTACAAGAGGACCGCCGCCATGAAGAAAGAAGAGGAGCACCGCCAGAACTGAGCATGCACTTAAAGGGACATGCCACCCACATTTTTTCTTTTATGATTTAGAAAGAGAATGCAATTTTAAACATCTTTCTAATTTACTTATATTATCTAATTTATTTTATTCTCTTGATATTCTTTGATGAAAAGCATATCTAGATATGCTCACTAGCTGCTGATTGGTTGCTGCACATAGAAGCATCATGTGATTGGCTCACCATGTGCATTGCTTTTTCTTCAAATAAGGATATTTAAAAAATGAAGCAAAATAAATTATGGAAGTAAATTGTAATGTTGTTTAAATTTCTATTCTCTATCTGAATAATGAAAGAAAGATTTTGGGTTTAGTGGCCCTTTAAGAGTTGGAGTCTGGTTGGGTGATTAGAAACATCGGGGCTTACAGGAAGGATTTTTGGGGTGATTTTTTCAGCATAAGGTTTTTCCCTAAGGTTTTTTAGGATAGGATTTTTTTTTAGAATAGGGCATTTATTTTTCTCTCAGGGCAACAGAGCTATAATTACATTAGGGCACTGCCCTACTAAATACCTTTCTAAGGGCAATGCCCTACCAAATACTTTTTCACTGCATTTTTTTTTTTTTAGGAAAGGGTTATTTTTTTTTACGATAGGATTTTTTTTTAGAATAGGTTGTTTTTTTCTTTCAGGGCAAAATAGCTATAATCACTTTAGAGCACTGCCCTACCAAATGCATTCTAAGGGCAATGCCCTACCAAATTTCCTTCTTAGGGCAATCTTTTGTTAGGATAGGAATTTTTTGGGGGGAATTTTTTTTATACTTTTTGTTTTAAAGTAAAAGAGCTATAATCACTTTAGGGGAATGCCCTACCAAATGCCCTTATCAGGTAAATTTTTAGTTTAGATTATAAATGAGAGACTTTTTATTTGGGGGCAGGGAGTTACTCTTTGTAGTTTTTTATTTTTGTTAGTGTTTTTTTTTGTACTGTTTTTGTTTTTCTTTGTAATGTTAGTGTTTTTTTATTTTCTGTAACTTATGTAAGGTTAGGGGGTTAAGTAGAGTAGGAGTGATTGTGTTGGGCTTATGGTTGTTTATGGGTTAATAGGTTAGGGGGTGATTACGTGAGCTTGTGACGGTTAAGGGGTTAAAAAAGTGTGGGTGATTTCAATGGGCTTGTGGCGGTTTAAGGGTTAATAAGTTAGGGGGTGATTGTCGTGGGCATGTGGAGGTTTAGAGGGTTAAGTAGAGTAGGGGTGCTCGTGGTGGGCTTGTGTCGTAGGAGTTTATGATGATAATAGGCTAGGGGCTGATTACATGGACTCGTGGTGGTTAGAGGTAAAATAAAGTGTGGTTGATTGCAGTGGGCTTGTGTCGGTTAAGAGGTTAATTAGTTAGGTGGTGATTGCCATGTGCATGTGGCGGTGTAGGGGTGATTGCGATGGGCTTGTAGCAGTTTAGGGGTAAATATGTATATTTATTAGGTTCCGTGTTTTATTTCAAAGGGATCCTTTACTATATACCGTCAATGTCGGTGCTGATGCTGGTTTGAATATTTCACCAGCATTGCCTCCATGGGCGTCCGGAGGAGGGGACAAACAAACGGCATTTGCCCCAGGCTGAAATTTGAAATAGCTCTGGGCCACTGTAAATTATATTATTAGGGCCAGGGGTGTCACAGGTACAGAGGTCTCATTGACTGGCAAACTGTGTATATATATATATATATATATATATATATGTATATATGTATATGTATATATATATATATATATATATATATATGTATGGAGTGCAGAATTATTAGGCAAATGAATATTTTGACCACATCATCCTCTTTATGCATGTTGTCTTACTCCAAGCTGTATAGGCTCGAAAGCCTACTACCAATTAAGCATATTAGGTGATGAGCATCTCTGTAATGAGAAGGGGTGTGGTCTAATGACATCAACACCCTATATCAGGTGTGCATAATTATTAGGCAACTTCCTTTCCTTTGGCAAAATGGGTCAAAAGAAGGACTTGACAGGCTCAGAAAAGTCAAAAATAGTGAGATATCTTGCAGAGGGATGCAGCACTCTTAAAATTGCAAAGCTTCTGAAGCGTGATCATCGAACAATCAAGCGTTTCATTCAAAATAGTCAACAGGGTCGCAAGAAGCGTGTGGAAAAACCAAGGCGCAAAATAACTGCCCATGAACTGAGAAAAGTCAAGCGTGCAGCTGCCAAGATGCCACTTGCCACCAGTTTGGCCATATTTCAGAGCTGCAACATCACTGGAGTGCCCAAAAGCACAAGGTGTGCAATACTCAGAGACATGGCCAAGGTAAGAAAGGCTGAAAGACGACCACCACTGAACAAGACACACAAGCTGAAACGTCAAGACTGGGCCAAGAAATATCTCAAGACTGATTTTTCTAATGTTTTATGGACTGATGAAATGAGAGTGAGTCTTGATGGGCCAGATGGGTGGGCCCGTGGCTGGATTGGTAAAGGGCAGAGAGCTCCAGTCCGACTCAGACGCCAGCAAGGTGGAGTACTGGTTTGGGCTGGTATCATCAAAGATGAGCTTGTGGGGCCTTTTCGGGTTGAGGATGGAGTCAAGCTCAACTCCCAGTCCTACTGCCAGTTTCTGGAAGACACCTTCTTCAAGCAGTGGTACAGGAAGAAGTCTGCATCCTTCAAGAAAAACATGATTTTCATGCAGGACAATGCTCCATCACACGCGTCCAAGTACTCCACAGCGTGGCTGGCAAGAAAGGGTATAAAAGAAGAAAATCTAATGACATGGCCTCCTTGTTCACCTGATCTGAACCCCATTGAGAACCTGTGGTCCATCATCAAATGTGAGATTTACAAGGAGGGAAAACAGTACACCTCTCTGAACAGTGTCTGGGAGGCTGTGGTTGCTGCTGCACGCAATGTTGATGGTGAACAGATCAAAACACTGACAGAATCCATGGATGGCAGGCTTTTGAGTGTCCTTGCAAAGAAAGGTGGCTATATTGGTCACTGATTTGTTTTTGAATGTCAGAAATGTATATTTGTGAATGTTGAGATGTTATATTCGTTTCACTGGTAAAAATAAATAATTGAAATGGGTATATATTTGTTTTTTGTTAAGTTGCCTAATAATTATGCACAGTAATAGTCACCTGCACACACAGATATCCCCCTAAAATAGCTAAAACTAAAAAAAACTAAAAACTACTTCCAAAATATTCAGCTTTGATATTAATGATTTTTTTGGGTTCATTGAGAACATGGTTGTTGTTCAATAATAAAATTAATCCTCAAAAATACAACTTGCCTAATAATTCTGCACTCCCTATATATATATATATATATATATATATATATATATATATATATATATATATATATATATATATATATATATATATCCACATAATAAAGCAGGCACTCTCCGTTTTAATTTTATCGTTTAATGGTAAACGTTTTCGGGGTCTCCCCCGTCCTCAGACCACTTACAGATATCTGATAATACACAACTTAAATAGCTACTCACCCTCACCGTGTCAAATCGCCAACAGACTCCCAGCTTCCGTGTCGCGCAACTGCGCATGCGCGCCCGGAACTAAGGAGAGCCGACAAGGACCAACCACCCACTGCTAAAAGCAAAAGTGAAAATCAACATCACACACAGTAATGCAGCAGTGTAGACCGCTAACTGCATATAGTACCATACTGCAGAGAAATATTATTACCCTATACTCGGCATATTGAAATATACACAGACCTATCCTCAAGCCCTGTTTACACCTTATTGCTTGAAATGTTAAGTATACACCTGTTACCATTCTGCCATAAAGGGGATATTATTATATTTTTATACGGTTATATTTACACAGTTATATTTACATATTTACACAGAAGGGACATCCGTGTTAGGTTGCATTATTCATCCTGTATTACCCTCCTGCCCCTAACTGAACAATTGGCCCAATATCTCTTTAACCAACTTCAAGGTGTTGGACCCCTGTGTATATTACTTAACCACAAAGCACCCCACCATGTCACCTTTTTTTAAAAAATATTTAGCAGTCATCCTCAGTTATACTGATGTTTAGCTAGCAGTGGGGAACCCAGTCAAAAAGATAATGAGCTGGATTGCAATTTAATTGCATGTATTTAATCCAGTCATGGACATACCCCAACATAATATCTTAAGCTCACTTCTAACTATGACGGTGGCAGTAGGCATACATCCACTACAAGTCCTACAAAAAACATTGGTAATCCAAATGGACATTCAGCCCCTTTGGGTACATAGTCTCCAGGTTAAAAATCCACTGAGACTCTCGTTGTAGTAGACGCCTGCCCCTGTCACCCCCCCTAGGGTTACGTGGAACGTGATCTATGATAATATACCGAAGGTCAGATACAGCATGACCACTGGTACAGAAGTGGCGAGCCACCGGTTGATCTGAATCACCATCCTTGATTGCCAGCCGAATCGCTGACCGGTGGTTCGCCATCCTCGTCCTGAGATCATCCTGGGTCTTACCCACGTAAAATTTACCACACGGACAGTGTAGTAAGTAAACAATATACGTGGTTGTGCAGGTCACCCTGTGCAAGATTTTATATTTTTTATTAGACCATGGATGTTGAAACGTGCTGCTCTGGGTTAACCCACCACAGGTAGTGCAACCACTGCAACGGAAGCAACCTTTTTTCGTGGTTTTTAACCATGTACTAGGCATATAGCTGTCACTGTTGTCGGGCCTCAGGAGCATATCTTTCAGTGATCTTCCACGTTTGAACCCAACCAAAGGTGACACACAGGAAGCAAAAGGTAGTGTTTTGTCACTCTCCAAAATGTCCCAATGTTCCCTCAAGATATTGGAGAACTGTAGCTTCTCAGGTGAGAAGATGGTGGTAAAGATCATCTTCTTCTCCTCACCCTTATCCCTCTCCATCTTCATAAGTGCCTCTTCCTGTGTAAGCCCCGTCGCTTCAATCAGTGATTCGTCAAGATGTTTAGAACCATACCCACGGTCCATGAATTTTCTGTACATTTCCTGTAGTTGCTGTTCCTTCCTTTGCTGGTTACTGTTGTTGCGTACCACTCGCTTAAACTGTGATCTTGCCAATGATTTTTTCAAACTGGGAGGATGGCAGCTTGTAGCATCCAATAGTGAGTTCCTGTCAGTTTCCTTATAGTATAAGGTTGTGCTGATACCTGTGTTTTCCTTAAAGATCCTGAGATCAAGGAAGTCGATGGTATGTATATCATAGGTCATCTTCAACTGTATATGTGGATTCACCTTGTTTAATTCTGCATACCACACCAGTAACTCATCCTCTGTACCACACCAGATAAGGAAGAGATCATCAATATAACGTCGGTATAGCCGTATTCTGTGATCACCAAAGGCAGTAGTTGCGACCGTTTCGAAGTGGGCCATAAACAGATTCGCATAAGATGGGGCCACGTTGGACCCCATCGCTGTTCCTGAGATCTGTAAATAAAAGTCCCTCTCAAATTTGAAATAATTACATCTCAAACAGAAATCCAGTAGTTCCGACATCACATCCACTGGAGGCCCCACATAAGGATGTCTAAGAAGATGGTACACCATAGCAGCCATACCCTGATCATGGGGAATCACGGTGTATAAACTGGTCACATCTAGTGTGACCAGCAACTCGCCTCCACCAGATGTGTGATAGGTCTTTAACAGCTGTATCAACTCCATAGAGTCCAGGAGAAAGGAGTCAGTATGCCTCACGATTGGTTGCAGAATACTATCTACAAATGTAGCCAGGGGTTGTAAAATAGAACCCCTGGCTGACACAATCGGTCTTCCTGGAGGTGTGATTGGATTTTTGTGTACCTTTTGCTTTTAGCAGTGGGTGGTTGGTCCTTGTCGGCTCTCCTTAGTTCCGGGCGCGCATGCGCAGTTGCGCGACACGGAAGCTGGGAGTCTGTTGGCGATTTGACACGGTGAGGGTGAGTAGCTATTTAAGTTGTGTATTATCAGATATCTGTAAGTGGTCTGAGGACGGGGGAGACCCCGAAAACGTTTACCATTAAACGATAAAATTAAAACGGAGAGTGCCTGCTTTATTATGTGGATATTTGTTTTCTTGCAAGTGCACCCCGGCAGCTGAATATAAAAAAAGTGTGCTGGTTCCCTGCTTCTGGTGGTATTTGTATATATTGGACCTACAGCACCTTGTGTAAAATCGTCCTCACCCTGAAAAATTGACTGGGACACTATCTGTTTAGTAGAGTTATTCTGCTTGATTGCTTTTAAAACGGTGACGGTGTGGTGCAGCAGTTGGGATTGCAAGAGTATACACAGACTGAGCTATGAGTCAAGAGGACACAGGGGCCTCTCAGGTGGATGATCAATTGGAGGATAATATTGAGGGAGCAAATGTGTTCCAATTCTCTGAAGCGGATGCAAATAGAATCCGATTTGATGCTATCACAATTAGGAAACAAAGAGAACAACCTGATCAGATATTTAACTATGTGGTGAAATTAAAGAAAAAGAAAATTGATTTACAGCTTCATGGGTGCTACCTATCAGAATATCACAGGAAGGCATTTATTCCAAAAGGGTTCAGGATCAAGAACATACCCACTATTGGGCGTAATAACCCCACTTTCTGCCTTAAATGGTGTGGCATCCTGAATAAGGGCTCTTTAGATCTGATGCTATTGGTAATACAGGAGGTGAGCGACCAATTAAAACAAATTGAATCAGAATTACAAAATTTTGAGTCTACCCATATGACTAAACTTACTGAGGATCCCGGTGAGGCATGGCTTGACAAAATAAAATCAAGTATTGACACCTATGAGAAAGAACTGTTAACGTTTAAGGAACGTAAATGGGAAGCGGTGACACAAGATTATAAAGAAAAACGCATCTATAGATGGCTACTTGGTCCTCAAGAGAGGGGTAGCTTGTCTAGATTTAGACGTGCACGAGTGTTTAAACCAAAGTCACTTGCGACAGTGGAAAGTTCAGATAACAGCTCTGATCCAGAGGGTCAATTGTCCACTCAGAGGGAGTTCCCCCAGGGATCACAATCTATGACCACTCGCTCAAAAAACGAGCAGGGCATAGGCCACACCAGAGGCGGGGGCGACGGGGGGCGCAGAACAAGAGGAAGACCTCCCCGGCAATGGCGCAAATAGACAACACTGAGGAGACAAGCAAAATCATCATGAATCTAAGCTCATATGTACTGACAGATGCTGAAGAAGCAGTATTACAAAAAGGTTTAAAATTTATCCCAACCCTTTATGCTAATGAATTTTTCCTCAATGTAGATCTCTTTAAGTTCCAGAGATCCTTGAGGTTGAAGGAGCACTTTGGGATTTCCAATGTTGAAGCAGGGGGACTACGACGAAAGGGTAAATTTGATCCAAAAAGTACTAATGCGAGCATTGCAACTTATGCAAGAATGACTAAGGATGACATGATGAGAGACCTTTACAATCATCAAAAGAGCTTTAGAAATAATTTGAATAGAGAACAGCGCTTAGCTCTTAAAAGCCTACAGAACAACAAGGATTTAGTGATACGGGAGGCGGACAAAGGAGGGGCCCTGGTCCTGCAAGACTATCGGGACTATAAGCAGGAAATTGTACAGCAATTGTCCGATGGTGGCACATACAGACGACTACCGGGTAACCCCACTGTAGCCTTCAAGACAAGAATTGACAACTATTTGGAATGTCTTCATCAACAAGGCTTCATTGATAAGGCCTTGAGGGATTACCTACAAGTTGGGCATCCTATTGTCCCTGTGATTTATACCTTGCCGAAGGTACACAAAAATCCAATCACACCTCCAGGAAGACTGATTGTGTCAGCCAGGGGTTCTATTTTACAACCCCTGGCTACATTTGTAGATAGTATTCTGCAACCAATCGTGAGGCATACTGACTCCTTTCTCCTGGACTCTATGGAGTTGATACAGCTGTTAAAGACCTATCACACATCTGGTGGAGGCGAGTTGCTGGTCACACTAGATGTGACCAGTTTATACACCGTGATTCCCCATGATCAGGGTATGGCTGCTATGGTGTACCATCTTCTTAGACATCCTTATGTGGGGCCTCCAGTGGATGTGATGTCGGAACTACTGGATTTCTGTTTGAGATGTAATTATTTCAAATTTGAGAGGGACTTTTATTTACAGATCTCAGGAACAGCGATGGGGTCCAACGTGGCCCCATCTTATGCGAATCTGTTTATGGCCCACTTCGAAACGGTCGCAACTACTGCCTTTGGTGATCACAGAATACGGCTATACCGACGTTATATTGATGATCTCTTCCTTATCTGGTGTGGTACAGAGGATGAGTTACTGGTGTGGTATGCAGAATTAAACAAGGTGAATCCACATATACAGTTGAAGATGACCTATGATATACATACCATCGACTTCCTTGATCTCAGGATCTTTAAGGAAAACACAGGTATCAGCACAACCTTATACTATAAGGAAACTGACAGGAACTCACTATTGGATGCTACAAGCTGCCATCCTCCCAGTTTGAAAAAATCATTGGCAAGATCACAGTTTAAGCGAGTGGTACGCAACAACAGTAACCAGCAAAGGAAGGAACAGCAACTACAGGAAATGTACAGAAAATTCATGGACCGTGGGTATGGTTCTAAACATCTTGACGAATCACTGATTGAAGCGACGGGGCTTACACAGGAAGAGGCACTTATGAAGATGGAGAGGGATAAGGGTGAGGAGAAGAAGATGATCTTTACCACCATCTTCTCACCTGAGAAGCTACAGTTCTCCAATATCTTGAGGGAACATTGGGACATTTTGGAGAGTGACAAAACACTACCTTTTGCTTCCTGTGTGTCACCTTTGGTTGGGTTCAAACGTGGAAGATCACTGAAAGATATGCTCCTGAGGCCCGACAACAGTGACAGCTATATGCCTAGTACATGGTTAAAAACCACGAAAAAAGTTGCTTCCGTTGCAGTGGTTGCACTACCTGTGGTGTGTTAACCCAGAGCAGCACGTTTCAACATCCATGGTCTAATAAAAAATATAAAATCTTGCACAGGGTGACCTGCACAACCACGTATATTGTTTACTTACTACACTGTCCGTGTGGTAAATTTTACGTGGGTAAGACCCAGGATGATCTCAGGACGAGGATGGCGAACCACCGGTCAGCGATTCGGCTGGCAATCAAGGATGGTGATTCAGATCAACCGGTGGCTCGCCACTTCTGTACCAGTGGTCATGCTGTATCTGACCTTCGGTATATTATCATAGATCACGTTCCACGTAACCCTAGGGGGGGTGACAGGGGCAGGCGTCTACTACAACGAGAGTCTCAGTGGATTTTTAACCTGGAGACTATGTACCCAAAGGGGCTGAATGTCCATTTGGATTACCAATGTTTTTTGTAGGACTTGTAGTGGATGTATGCCTACTGCCACCGTCATAGTTAGAAGTGAGCTTAAGATATTATGTTGGGGTATGTCCATGACTGGATTAAATACATGCAATTAAATTGCAATCCAGCTCATTATCTTTTTGACTGGGTTCCCCACTGCTAGCTAAACATCAGTATAACTGAGGATGACTGCTAAATATTTTTAAAAAAAAGGTGACATGGTGGGGTGCTTTGTGGTTAAGTAATATACACAGGGGTCCAACACCTTGAAGTTGGTTAAAGAGATATTGGGCCAATTGTTCAGTTAGGGGCAGGAGGGTAATACAGGATGAATAATGCAACCTAACACGGATGTCCCTTCTGTGTAAATATGTAAATATAACTGTGTAAATATAACCGTATAAAAATATAATAATATCCCCTTTATGGCAGAATGGTAACAGGTGTATACTTAACATTTCAAGCAATAAGGTGTAAACAGGGCTTGAGGATAGGTCTGTGTATATTTCAATATGCCGAGTATAGGGTAATAATATTTCTCTGCAGTATGGTACTATATGCAGTTAGCGGTCTACACTGCTGCATTACTGTGTGTGATGTTGATTTTCACTTTTGCTTTTAGCAGTGGGTGGTTGGTCCTTGTCGACTCTCCTTAGTTCCGGGCGCGCATGCGCAGTTGCGCGACACGGAAGCTGGGAGTCTGTTGGCGATTTGACACGGTGAGGGTGAGTAGCTATTTAAGTTGTGTATTATCAGATATCTGTAAGTGGTCTGAGGACGGGGGAGACCCCGAAAACGTTTACCATTAAACGATAAAATTAAAACGGAGAGTGCCTGCTTTATTATGTGGATATTTGTTTTCTTGCAAGTGCACCCCGGCAGCTGAATATAAAAAAAAGTGTGCTGGTTCCCTGCTTCTGGTGGTATATATATATATATATATATATATATATATTTCTCCAACATTGGTGTGTCCGGTCCACGGCGTCATCCTTACTTGTGGGATATTCTCTTCCCCAACAGGAAATGGCAAAGAGTCCCAGCAAAGCTGGTCACATGATCCCTCCTAGGCTCCGCCCACCCCAGTCATTCTCTTTGCCGTTGCACAGGCAACATCTCCACGGAGATGGTTAAGAGTTTTTTGGTGTTTAAATGTAGTTTTTATTCTTCTATCAAGTGTTTGTTATTTTAAAATAGTGCTGGTATGTACTATTTACTCTGAAACAGAAAAGGATGAAGATTTCTGTTTGTAAGAGGAAGATGATTTTAGCAGACAGTAACTAAAATCGATTGCTGTTTCCACATAAGACTGTTGAGATGAAGTAACTTCAGTTGGGGGAAACAGTTAGCAGACTTTTCTGCTTAAGGTATGACTAGCCATATTTCTAACAAGACTGTGTAATGCTGGAAGGCTGTCATTTCCCCTCATGGGGACCGGTAAGCCATTTTCTTAGTCAAAAACAAACAGAATAAAGGGCTTATTATGGGCTAAAAAACTGGTAGACATTTTTATGGGCTAAATCGATTGCTTTATTTGTGCATATTATTCAAATTTAGGCTAACAATTGACATTTATAATTTTGGGGAACGTTTATAAAACGGCAGGCACTGTATTGGACACCTTTTTCAGTCAGGGGGCCTTTCTAGTCATAGACTGAGCCTCATTTTCGCGCCATTAATGCGCAGTTGTTTTTTGAGAGCAGGGCATGCAGATGCATGTGTGAGGATCTAAGAATCTCTGAAAAAGCTTTTAGAAGGCGTCATTTGGTATCGTATTCCCCTCAGGGCTTGGTTGGGTCTTAGCAAAGACTGTATCTGGGACTGTATAGGGGTTAAATTGAAAAACGGCTCCGGTTCCGTTATTTTAAGGGTTAAAGCTCTGAAATTTGGTGTGCAATACATTTAAGGCTTTAAGACACTGTGGTGAAAATTTGGTAATTTTTGAACAATTCCTTCATACTTTTTCACATATTCAGTAATAAAGTGTTTTCTGTTTGAAATTTAAAGTGACAGTAACGGTTTTATTTTAAAACGTTTTTTGTGCTTTGTTGACAAGTTTAAGCCTGTTTAACATGTCTGTACCTTCTGATAAGCTATGTTCTATATGTATGAAAGCCAATGTGTCTCCCCATTTAAATTTATGTGATAATTGTGCCATAGCGTCCAAACAAAGTAAGGACAGTACTGCCACAAATAATGATATTGCCCAAGATGATTCCTCAAATGAGGGGAGTAAACATGATACTACATCATCTCCTACTGTGTCTACACCAGTTTTGCCCATGCAGGAGGCCCCTAGTACATCTAGTGCGCCAATACTTATTACCATGCAACAATTAACGGCTGTAATGGATAACTCCATAGCAAATCTTTTATCCAAAATGCCTACTTATCAGAGAAAGCGCAATTGCTCTGTTTTAAACACTGAAGAGCAAGAGGACGCTGATGATGATTGTTCTGTCATACCCTCACACCAATCTGAAGGGGCCATGAGGGAGGTTTTGTCTGAGGGAGAAATTTCAGATTCAGGAAAAATTTCTCATCAAGCTGAACCTGATGTTGTGACATTTAAATTTAAATTAGAACATCTCCGCGCACTGCTTAAGGAGGTATTATCTACTCTGGATGATTGTGACAATTTGGTCATTCCAGAGAAATTATGCAAGATGGACAGGTTCCTAGAGGTTCCGGTGCCCCCGACGATTTTCCTATACCCAAGCGGGTGGCGGACATAGTAAATAAAGAGTGGGAAAAGCCCGGCATACCTTTTGTTCCTCCCCCTATATTTAAGAAATTATTTCCTATGGTCGACCCCAGAAAGGACTTATGGCAGACAGTCCCCAAGGTCGAGGGGGCAGTTTCTACTCTAAACAAACGCACTACTATTCCTATCGAAAATAGTTGTGCTTTCAAAGATCCTATGGATAAAAAATTGGAGGGTTTGCTTAAAAAGATTTTTGTACAGCAAGGCTACCTTCTACAACCAATTTCATGTATTGTTCCTGTCACTACGGCAGCGTGGTTCTGGTTCGAGGAACTAGAAAAGTCGCTCAGTAGAGAAACTCCATATGAGGAGGTTATGGACAGAGTTCACGCACTTAAATTGGCTAACTCTTTTATTTTAGATGCCGCTTTGCAATTAGCAAAATTAGCGGCGAAAAATTCAGGGTTTGCTATCGTGGCGCGCAGAGCGCTTTGGCTAAAGTCTTGGTCAGCGGATGTGTCATCCAAGACAAAATTGCTTAACATTCCTTTCAAAGGTAAAACTTTATTTGGACCTGATTTGAAAGAGATTATTTCAGACATCACTGGGGGAAAGGGCCACGCCCTTCCACAGGATAGGTCTTTTAAGGCTAAAAATAAGCCTAATTTTTGTCCCTTTCGCAGAAATGGACCAGCCTCTAATTCTGCATCCTCTAAGCAAGAGGGTAATGCCTCACAACCCAAACCAGCCTGGAAACTAATGCAAGGCTGGAACAAGGGTAAGCAGGCCAAGAAGCCTGCCACTGCTAACAAAACAGCATTAAGGAGTAGCCCCCGATCCGGGACCGGATCTGGTGGGGGGCAGACTCTCTCTCTCTTTGCTCAGGCTTGGGCAAGAGATGTTCAGGATCCTTGGGCGCTAGAAATAGTTTCTCAAGGTTATCTCCTGGAATTCAAGGAACTACCCCCAAGGGGAAGGTTCCACAAGTCTCACTTATCCTCAAACCAAATAAAGAGACAGGCATTCTTACATTGTGTAGAAGACCTGTTAAAGATGGGAGTGATACACCCAGTTCCAATAAAGGAACAAGGAATGGGATTTTATTCCAATCTGTTCGTAGTTCCCAAAAAAGAGGGAACGTTCAGACCAATTCTGGATTTGAAGATCCTAAACAAATTTCTCAGGGTACCATCGTTCAAAATGGAAACTATTCGAACGATTCTACCCACCATCCAGGAAGGTCAATTTATGACTACCGTGGATCTAAAGGATGCGTACCTACATATCCCTATCCACAAGGAACATCATCAGTTCCTAAGGTTCGCTTTTCTGGACAAACATTACCAGTTTGTGGCTCTTCCATTCGGATTAGCCACTGCTCCAAGGATTTTCACAAAGGTGCTAGGGTCCCTTCTAGCGGTTCTAAGACCAAGGGGCATTGCAGTAGTACCTTACTTGGACGACATTCTAATACAAGCGTCGTCCCTGTCAAAGGCAAAGGCTCATACGGACATCGTTCTAGCCTTTCTCACATCTCACGGATGGAAGGTGAACAAAGAAAAGAGTTCTCTGTCCCCGTCAACAAGAGTTCCCTTCTTGGGAACAATAATAGATTCCTTAGAAATGAGGATTTTTCTGACAGAGGTCAGAAAATCAAAACTTCTAAGCGCTTGTCAAGTACTTCATTCTGTTCCTCTTCCTTCCGTAGCGCAGTGCATGGAAGTAATAGGATTGATGGTTGCAACAATGGACATAGTTCCTTTTGCACGAATTCATCTAAGACCATTACAACTGTGCATGCTCAAACAGTGGAATGGGGATTATACAGACTTGTCTCCAATGATTCAAGTAGATCAAAAGACCAGAGATTCACTCCGTTGGTGGCTGACCCTGGACCATCTGTCCCAGGGAATGAGCTTCCACAGGCCAGAGTGGGTCATTGTCATGACCGACGCCAGTCTAGTGGGCTGGGGTGCGGTCTGGGAATCCCTGAAAGCTCAGGGTCTATGGTCTCGGGAAGAGTCTCTTCTCCCGATAAACATTCTGGAACTGAGAGCGATATTCAATGCTCTCAGAGCTTGGCCTCAACTAGCAAAGGCCAAATTCATAAGGTTCCAATCAGACAACATGACGACTGTTGCTTATATCAATCATCAAGGGGGAACAAGGAGTTCCCTGGCGATGAAAGAAGTGACCAAAATAATTCAATGGGCGGAGGATCACTCCTGCTACTTGTTTGCGATCCACATCCCAGGAGTGGAAAATTGGGAAGCGTCAGACATTTCATCCGGGGGAGTGGGAACTCCATCCGGAAATCTTTGCCCAAATAACTCAATTATGGGGCATTCCAGACATGGATCTGATGGCGTCTCGTCAGAACTTCAAGGTTCCTTGCTACGGGTCCAGATCCAGGGATCCCAAGGCGACTCTAGTAGATGCACTAGTAGCACCTTGGACTTTCAACCTAGCTTACGTATTCCCACCGTTTCCTCTCATTCCCAGGCTGGTAGCCAGGATCAATCAGGAGAGGGCCCCGGTGATCCTGATAGCTCCTGCGTGGCCACGCAGGACTTGGTATGCAGACCTGGTGAATATGTCATCGGCTCCACCATGGAAGCTACCTTTGAGACAGGACCTTCTTGTTCAAGGTCCATTCGAACACCCAAATCTGGTCTCCCTCCAACTGACGGCTTGGAGATTGAACGCTTGATTCTATCAAAGCGTGGGTTTTCAGATTCGGTGATAGATACTCTGGTTCAGGCCAGAAAACCTGTAACTAGAAAAATTTACCATAAAATATGGAAAAAATATATCTGTTGGTGTGAATCCAAAGGATTCCCATGGAATAAGATAAAAATTCCTAAGATTCTCTCCTTTCTTCAAGAAGGTTTGGAGAAAGGTTTATCTGCAAGTTCTCTAAAGGGACAGATCTCTGCTTTATCTGTCTTACTACACAAAAGACTGGCAGCTGTGCCAGATGTTCAAGCATTTGTTCAGGCTCTGGTTAGGATCAAGCCTGTTTACAGACCTTTGACTCCTCCCTGGAGTCTAAATCTAGTTCTTTCAGTTCTTCAAGGGGTTCCGTTTGAACCCTTACATTCTGTAGATATTAAGTTACTATCTTGGAAAGTTTTGTTTTTGGTTGCAATTTCTTCTGCTAGAAGAGTTTCAGAGTTATCTGCTCTGCAGTGCTCTCCTCCTTATCTGGTGTTCCATGCAGATAAGGTGGTTTTGCGTACTAAGCCTGGTTTTCTTCCTAAAGTTGTTTCTAACAAAAATATTAACCAGGAGATAGTTGTACCTTCTTTGTGTCCGAATCCAGTTTCAAAGAAGGAACGTTTGTTACACAATTTGGACGTTGTCCGTGCTCTAAAGTTCTATTTAGAGGCTACTAAAGATTTCAGACAAACATCTTCCTTGTTTGTTGTTTATTCTGGTAAAAGGAGAGGTCAAAAAGCGATTTCTACCTCTCTTTCCTTTTGGCTTAAAAGCATTATCCGTTTGGCTTATGAGACTGCCGGACGGCAGCCTCCTGAAAGAATCACAGCTCACTCCACTAGGGCTGTGGCTTCCACATGGGCCTTCAAGAACGAGGCTTCTGTTGACCAGATATGTAAGGCAGCGACTTGGTCTTCACTGCACACTTTTGCCAAATTTTACAAATTTGATACTTTTGCTTCTTCGGAGGCTATTTTTGGGAGAAAGGTTTTGCAAGCTGTGGTGCCTTCCGTTTAGGTGACCTGATTTGCTCCCTCCCTTCATCCGTGTCCTAAAGCTTTGATATTGGTTCCCACAAGTAAGGATGACGCCGTGGACCGGACACACCAATGTTGGAGAAAACAGAATTTATGCTTACCTGATAAATTACTTTCTCCAACGGTGTGTCCGGTCCACGGCCCGCCCTGGTTTTTTAATCAGGTCTGATGAATTATTTTCTCTAACTACAGTCACCACGGTATCATATGGTTTCTCCTATATATATTTCCTCCTGTCCGTCGGTCGAATGACTGGGGTGGGCGGAGCCTAGGAGGGATCATGTGACCAGCTTTGCTGGGACTCTTTGCCATTTCCTGTTGGGGAAGAGAATATCCCACAAGTAAGGATGACGCCGTGGACCGGACACACCGTTGGAGAAAGTAATTTATCAGGTAAGCATAAATTCTGTTATATATATATATATCTATATATATATATATATATATATATACACAGTATATATTATTTTTTTACCTCACATTTCAACTGTACCAGTTGTGACACAGCTGCGTTACTGTTTAGTGCTATTTCAGCAAGGTCTGCTTGTTCTTTTATTCTGAAATTCCTGTGAAATGACTGACAAAAACGGGAGTGGCTTCTCAGAAAAGAGAAGCTTGAGAAAGGAGAAATCTGAAACGTGTTGCTTCCTTTGGTTTATGATGGCCACCATAGTCAGACTCCACACATCATCCGGTCCTGCTCTAATTTGCTATACAGCGGACGCCGAAGGGTTTGTGTTCCAGCAAACAGCACACAGAGTCCAATGTGATCCGGAGTGAAGCTGATCTTTGTAAATCTAACTGTAAGTTCGGAAATACTTACTTTATTGAGGAGTTTTATATTCTACTGAGACAAGTGTTTGTCTGTATTTGCAGAACATTTTGAATTCCCGTAACGGACTTTGGAGAAATACCTTCTTTGCACTAATAAGGACTCTGTGTATATGAACATACTTCTGTCTGTGAATATTATTATAATGCTGCATCATAAGTATCTCAAGAATTGTTGAGAGATACACATTGTTTAATGTGTACTATCTGTATGTTTGTTTATCGTGTGATTTTTATAGTGTGATTTTAACGTGTTTAAAGACCGATAGCAGTATTTTTAATTAAATTGTAACTCTCACCTCCTATATATTCACCATATGTTTCAGCTTTGAATCCTTTGCTTGATTTCAAAAGCGCAATTTGTTTTTCTTCTACTTTATTAAAAGTCTTGAATATTCGTGCAATATGACCTGATAATGATTATAAAATGTGTTTATTAGACAGATATCATGTCAATATCACAGATCTTGCATCATTATTAAGTAACAATGCTTCCATATATTTTATAAACTAGGAGTGTTTAATTTACCATTCTGACTAATAAATCTTAAGAATTATTAGGATAAAAACACTCCAGCTTCAAATCTTGTGATAGTATTTAGAAGCAGTAGTAATCTAGTACAGGTGGCCCTCGTTTTACAATGGTTCAATTTACATCGTTTCAGAATAACAACCTTTTTTCCAGTCATGTGACTGCTATTGAAAAGCATTGAGAAGTAGTGCATTTATTAAAATAGCCAGTAGGTGGAGCTGGCCGCTTGTGTTGCAGCAAAGCCAAGCAAGCTGAAATTAATCAGTTTAACCAGACCTGAGCTATCGAGCAGATTTCAAAGGAACAAGATCTTCCTGTCTATAAATCAGTCCACATTGGAATGCATAGAAAGAACTGTTTGCAGAAAAATGCAAGTGAAGTCTGTGTTGTGTGATTATTTTATTAGGTTTATAATGCTGTTTAGCAAATGTTTTTGTTCATTTAACTTAGTTTAATTATATATTCTGTGTTGTGTGATTATTTTATTAGGTTTATAATGCTGTCTAGCATTTAAAGTCTTCATTTCAAAGCTTTAAAAATAATGTATTAGGTGTTACTTATGACAATTTTGAGAGGGGCCTTGAACCTATCTCCCTCACTTCCCATTGACTTACATTATAAACTGGGTTTCAATTTACAATGGTTTCGATTCACAACCATTCCTTCTGGAACCTAACCCCGGCGTAAACTGAGGGCTACTTGTATATTGTTGAATATATGTGCGGCCAATGCCAGTTATAAAAAGTAGCAAGAATAAAAAATAGATTTAAGAAGCGCTAAAACTTCGAATTTAATCATAAATATTAAAAAACCCAATCGTTATTTCTCCACTTTAAAATACATACATGCAATTCAGTTAAAACTATGAGTGTGCACTCTGCATAAAAAAATAAATAAAAATAGCTCCTTAAAAACAAATGTTATTTTACTGATAATGAATTTCAATGCTCTTGTTAAATGCCTACACAAACAAGTGTTCAATTTGGGCCTATAGGAAGCTTGGTTACACGTAGCAGTAAGTATCAAACAGTGTAACAGTAATCTTCTTCTTTGTATCTGATACACAATGTCATAGTATAAAGCGCTTTATACAAATTCCTGGATCGTTTTAGTGTTTCAAAAAAGCTTCTTTTATACAAACAGATTCTTGATCCTTAAATTCAGAATGGTGCTAAGTTACCTTGGTATATAATCACACTGTCTTTCGCTGTTACCAATTTACTCCCAATCTTTGTTACCTGTATTGTAACCTTCGGGTTATAAGGTCTGAACTTCTCTGCCTTCCGATGACACTGTAACTTTAGTGTGTCTCCAGGCTGTCAGGAATCCCCTCTGGTTGCAGGATTCACATGGAGTTTTCAGGTGATGAGCTCCAGGCAGCTGTATACACTTGCACTCCCAGCTCTTAGTAGTTTCACAGCTTTTTTTCACAGCACAGTTGATTACAGCTCCACCAGTGGCTGCTAGTATTTGCCCAATTATATTTGCACCAATTTCAATTTAGACAAGTTGACAGTTTTGTCTAGAAACTTATTTTTCTCTTTACAGCGATTTAAAATTTGTTTCTTTGTCAATATGTTATCACAGGGTGTCACACATCAACGCGTTTCAGCTCCACATGAGCCTTTTTCAAGATCTTGAAAAAGGCTCATGTGGAGCTGAAACGTGTCAACTTGTCTAAATTGAAATTGGTGCAAATATAATTGGGCAAATACTAGCAGCCACTGGTGGAGCTGTAATCAACTGTGCTGTGAAAAAAAGCTGTGAATCTACTAAGAGCTGGGAGTGCAAGTGTATACAGCTGCCTGGAGCTTATCACCTGAAAACTCCATGTGAATCCTGCAACCAGAGGGAAGACCTGACAGCCTGGAGACACACTAAAGTTACAGTGTCATCGGAAGGCAGAGAAGTTCAGACCTTATAACCCGAAGGTTACAATACAGGTAACAAAGATTGGGAGTAAATTAGTAACAGCAAAAGACAGTGTGATTATATACCAAGGTAACTTAGCACCATTCTGAATTTAAGGATCAAGAATCTGTTTGTATAAAAGAAGCTTTTTTGAAACAGTAAAACGATCCTGGAATTTGTATAAAGGGCTTTATACTGTGACATTGTGTATCAGATACAAAGAAGAAGATTACTGTTACACTGTTTGATACTTACTGCTACGTGTAACCAAGCTTCCTATAGGCCCAAATTGAACACTTGTTTGTGTAGGCATTTAACAAGAGCATTGAAATTCATTATCAGTAAAATAACATTTGTTTTTAAGGAGCTATTTTTTTATTTTATTTTATGCAGAGTGCGCACTCATAGTATTAACTGTATTGCATGTATGTATTTTAAAGTGGAGAAATAACGATTGGGTTTTTAAGTATTTATGATTTAATTCAGAGTATACAATAAATGTGTTCATATTAATTGTGATAATCCTGCGTCTTTAGCTTTTTTAGCGCTTCTTAAATCTATTTTTTATTCATGTAAGGTTATTGCTGTAGTACAGGTACAGTTTTATGAGGAGTCTGACACTTTACTCTCCCACTACCATATATTGTATATTTTATAAAAAGTAGCAAGGTTGTATCTAAAAAGTATCACAGTATCAAATTAGCTATTACCACCAGTAAAACAGTGTTGCACAACAGCACTGTTCTACCTTCCGATTACAGCTCTATGAGAGTAAACACAAATAGCTTGTTGATTTACTGAGAAACAGCCATTATATACAATTTGGCCACTGCTGATTTTATCAGCGATAGATAGCCGTTATATCATTTTGACTGCGCCCAGATTCTATATTAACCCAGTTAACGACATCATATAACAGTTAACTGGGTTGATGTGGAGTGTACAGCTCTGTGGAGCCACATGAATACGTTCACTTCTGAAAGATGCTGCCCCAGTATAGTGCAGAAAATGCATCTACCATAGATATTGTTTCTTTGAATATGTTATTTGATATTGTTTTATTATACCCTATATTTTGGTTCACATGTTTTTTTAAATATCAAATCTTAAACTTGGAAATGGGGCAGAACTGCTGTAACTGGGCCACTAAATGATAATTGCCTCCTGGGCCAAAAGTTGCCAATTCTCCCCTGCACACAGCTAGATAAAAAAAAGTAACTTTGGGGCGTGTCCAAGCAGCGATCCTGAACGGTCGCATCTTCTTGAGCTCTGATAGAGACACTGAAAATCTGCCGATTATCGGAGTAAATTTACAGCAGAACTCATCAAAGTGCACAATAATCCACAGCTTTCATCTTTGAGAAGCTTAACTTGGCCATTTGAGCTGTATTATTGACATCAGAGCCCAGAATCGGACGACAGAGGCCTAGAGCGGCAGCTCATAATAGGCAGCGCTTCTCCCTCGAATTACTGAGGGTTTTTTTGCCATAACTGGCTACAACACAGTACTCTACAGAGTATACCTCCTCACACTACAAACAAATCCTAACACAACGAATAATGGCTTCTAATGGAGAACACAGCCTATGGGACCGTTATGATCAGCAATACGCAAAAATAGAAGGCATGTTACGTCTCATGATGGAAAGAGCTCCTTATGATAATCTAATAGGCTTTTTTACCTGCAAAAGCACAACGTCGGATGTCGCCAACAGATCAAAAGAACTAGGCTTTTTTGTGGATGGCCACACTTCCCCACGTAAAGGTAGTTTGCCCTCTCAGCAGCGGAGATCTCGCTCCACGGATCCGGCTCACGGCCATATAACGGATCAACGTGCCGAGTCTGAAACAACAGCCATACAAGTGCATTCAGGCAGCCTAATAACTGCCGAAGTTGACGGGCAGACAATGACCAATCACACAATAATGAAAACTCCTGAACATCCTGTACTGATTAGAAGGGGCTTTGCTGAGCTGAACTCACTGCAGGACTCACATGTGTCTCTCGTGGCCTCACGGAATCAGCTATCTAACTTGCGAGAAGGCACATCGGCCCCAAAAGGTAAACCAGACACGATGAGCAAGCTAGTCGACATCACAATAATTGGCAATTCCACAGCCTCCCAGACTGATAATGTGTATATTACCCACGAGACGATCCAGAGTATAAAACCTGTGTACCGTCATCCCAAACCGGCCTTCGTTCCGACGCCACATCTGCAGCTGGATTATGATGATTACTCATGTAACCAGACTGGAGGAACTTTCAACTGCCTGACGGAAAACAGGGGTGCTCCATGGTATCATAACAAATTGCCTTATCCAGCATGCTCTTACATGCACGGCATAGCTGGGATGCACTCTTACAGCTACCATTGTATTGGACCTGACCTCATACCAGTAAAGGTTTGAATCACGCTGATATGCTAGATTAGTCTGCAACACCTTTGCTAGAGGCATATCCTCTAATAGTTAAAGTGGATTTTACTGTTTACATGTTCACCTGTACATATGTTCATTTTTAGGTGGTCTTCTCCCTTTATCAGATAACTAACGCTACATAATCCCACTCCCCATATGCCACTCTTACATAATTTAAAATACCAAGGAGACGCAGGACTTCATAATCACAAAGACATAGAAACCAATGACATGATCTTTCTATATATAGGAGTTTTCTAAAACCTAATTATATTACTGAGAAGATAAATACTAGTCTTCTTTATAAACCCTTAACTATAAATGTTAATAAGCCCTAATGCGATGGTGGCCCCCAAGCGCCGGCTTAGCTGCCTGCGGCCGAGGTAGCGGCTAAGTGCCTAACACTTTTTATTTTTTGAGGTGGCAAACTATATTCCAGCCCATAAGAACTTAACTGCTTGCTAAACATGTACCATATACAGGCGTTAATCAACTGGGTAATGGTGTTCTCCTGCGCTAAATCTCCTTAATAAATCAATAAGATAACCCCCATGAGCCTATTTATGCCTATATTTATTCCCATAGCTATTCTTTTTTTTTTTTTTTTTTTTATTATTGACCATTAGGGGACTCAGTTATTAAGACATATGATGTGGGAAACGTTCATGCACACCTTAGCACGCCTAATTCTCCCATTTTAATTTTAACTTTAGTAGGTGCATACTGTGAACACCGAATCCCTATGTGTTATTGTTATGTTAATCGAAGCATTTAAGGAGGTCCAATTTTCATGATTGTGTTACTTCTAATAATACTGTTCCGTACTGTTGTATATCCCACTTTCATGTCCAGTTATGGCCTCTGGCATCCTTCTTCCCTAACCCTATCATCACAAAACTTTTATCTTTTAAGATGCAATTTTTCATGTTTAGTTTATTCTGTTCTTTATTAACCCCTGGATACAAATCAACACTGATTCACGGGCCCAAAAGTGACCCACCTTGCCAAGGAAAAGGGGAAGAAAAATGTGGACTGTAATATCTTTATGTACAACTTGGATAATCAGTTATGATGATAACGTTTGATATAATGACTGTACTATATACTGTTTGTGAAAACACTGTTATGTCCTCAATAAAAAGATTATAAAAAAAAAAAAAAAATTCCTTTCCTTAATATACTACTATATTATATATTTTAAAAAAAAAAAAGTAACTTTGTGTTTTTTTTATATTTTTTTTTAAAATGTTCTTTACGTGCTTTGTACCCAGTCTGGCCTGAAGTTAAAGGGACATGAAACTCAAAATGTTTCTTTCATGATTCAGACAGTTATTACAATCTTAAGCAATATTCCAATTTAATTCTATTATCTAATTTGCTTCACTCTTTGTAGAAGAAATAGCAATGCACATGGGTGAGCCAATCACACGAGGTATCTATGTGCAGCTACCAATCAACACCTGTTTACAAATAGCTCTTTTTACTTTATTTTGGCATTTTAAATAACTGACTTTTCCTGTGGTATCATAAATCTATCCTGAAAGTTTCTATACTAAGGTATAGGTGTTAAGAAACCTGTTTAAAGTTGAAGAAATTACACTCCCAATAAGAGGTAAAAGAGATAAACAATGCAGTATTAATTTTCAATTGTTCTAAGTACTGGACTTTAGTTTACAGGGAGAGGCATGTGTGTAGCACTAGCTACCAATCACCTGCTAGCAGCACCCAGTAGCACATTTATGTTGTGCCTACCTAGGTATGCTTTTTGACAAAGGATATTAAGAGTACAAAACAAATTTCTCAATAGAATTTTGTAAGTTCCCTTCTAGATTGCAATTTTAATTGGGAATAGGGCCCTCAATTCCTCCTGCATGTGTTTGTAAATTTTGTCCTGTCTCTTACAAGTTTTATATTATTGTTTTATTTAAATAAACTGTATCAATGGACAGTGCTGCAGAATATGATGGCGCTTCATAAATAAAGTATAATAATAATTAAAATTGCGTATACGATTCATGAAAGTTTAATTTTGCCTTTCATGTCCCTTTTTTTAAAGGGACACAATCACTTTAGCTAAGCAAACTACTATTCCATTAGAATACAACACTTCATTCAAGGACATAATATTAAGACTTGTTCCATATTGACTAAGAGGTAACCTCTAGAGTGACAGTTCACCTCTGTCTCATTGTCTGTGGTTAGAGGTGGTGAGTTACCATGGAGCCTGTGATGTCACAGAGGTGCTTTTGCTCACAAACTGGCATCAGCTCTTGAGTCAGTGATCACATCACACTTTTCTCTTACAATGGATAGGACATTAGTAGCTTATAATAGAAAAGATTTTCAGCAAGCTGTTCAAACCAGCAGTTTGTGGTATTTGAGTAGCAGATGATATAACTTTACAGTGTGACTATTTATCAGAGATGGATAAGTTTCAGGATCGTCTGTAGATGTTTAAGGTTGCCAATACTTCCTTTTGTGGAAATAAATAATCTTCATTAATGCCAAAATGCAGCTTGGCCATTTAACTAGAAGAGCCTGGTGGTTAAAATCTTGGTCGTCAGATATGGTTTTTAAAGGCAGATTTTGTCTCTTCCTTTTCAGGGGAAGATTTTATTCAAACCTGGACTGTACGCATGTATTTCTATGTCTGTTTTTGAGGTTTTTCTGATTCAGCCATTGACACTCTTCTTCAAGGTAGGAATCCCTTGTCTAGGAAGATGTATCATAAGGCCTGGAAATTATTTCTTTCCTGGTGTCAGAGTAAGTGTTTCCTTGGAAAACTGAAATATGTTACAGGGTTCAGAGTATCCAATACAGCAGTAGTAGATGACTGGGTAATCACAGTAATAGAAATCTGGTAACTGAGATATGTTGCAGGGTCAGTGTATATAATACAGTTGTAGCAGATAACTGGATAATTGCAGTAATACTTGTCTGGTAACTGAGTTATGTTGCTGGGTCAGGGTAAGCAATACATTCTATATCGTTTTAGCTGATGACTGGATAATCACAATAATACTTGTCTGATAATTGAATTATGTTGCAAGGTTGGGGTATGTAATACAGTTGTAGCAGATGACTGGGTAGTCACATTAATACTTGTCTGGTAACTGATTTATGTTGCAGGATTAGGGTAAAGAATTTACTTGCAGCAAATGGCTGGATGATCACAAAAATGGTTCTTTGGGAACTAGGATATGTTGCAATGCTTAGAATATACAATATAGTGGTGTCCAGGATAAATATAGCAGAAAAAAAACAAATAAAAAAATACAGCAGGGTACATGCGGGCAATAGAAAATAGAATACAGGCAGTGGAAATCAGGCAGGACTTTAAAATACGCAGTAAAAGGGTACTTTGGAACAGACAAAGAGTAAACTGTAACTAAGCTGGTGCATTGAGCCTTGGCATGAGAATGTCCTAAATATAAACTGAATCAGAGATCAGGCGGGAGATAACTAATCAGTTGATGCTGAAAGCAAGCTGACTGACAGGGAAGACCAGTAACATCCTTAAAGAGACAGGAGCATCAAGCAGGCAGGCATGACACAGGCGCTGTTTACCATTAGACAGGTGTTTAATCCGGTATCTCCTCCTTGGAATATTTTTGGCCCTACTGGTGTTATAAATATATTACACTTATGAATGGTTTGGATACTCAACTTCTGTCTGGAAGATAATATCTTTTACATAATCTGGATGTGGTAAGGGCTCTAAAAGTGTCTTTAGGGGCACTAAGAATTTTTTGACAAACTTCTTCCTTATTTGTCCATTTTGTTTTATAAATCTCATAAGGGTTAGAAAGCTTCAGCAATTACACTTGCTTCTTGGCTAAAGCAAATGATTAGAAAGGTTGGTAGTGATATTTGTTTCTACCTCTAGGGCCTTTAGGAATTAAGTATCTGTGGAACAAATCTGCAAGACATCTATTTGGTTCTTACATTATTTTACTACATTTTATCATTTTGATTTGTTTTGTCTCTTATGTTTTAGCAGGAAAGTTCTCCAGGGAGCATTATTTGGTCATTATTTTTCATGTCTTAAGCTCATGTTCCGTGCTTTCACGGTTATCTAGTGGAATCCACAGCTTGAGTGTTAGATCACAGATTTGATGTCATAAAATCTTATGAAAGAAAACAACATTTATACTTATCTGATTTCTTGTATGATGATGAGAGTCCACAAGACCCACCCATTTTTATGCTCAGTTACTGGCACTTAATTTACCCTACCTTGATCTTTCCTGCTTTTCTGTTCCTCTCCTTCCTTGGCCAAATGTTTGAATGAGGTAATCAGTGAAATGGATGAAATTAAAAGCTATTGGTATGTTGAGTATTTTATGCATCCTCCTAGTGGACTGCACTATAATCCCACATGTGATTTCTCATGGACTCTCACAACCATTAAAGAAATCAGGTAAGCATACTTTTTTTTTGAAGCTCCTCTTTAGAAATCAAAATTATACAAATTTTATAAGTACTTTTAAAAAAAAAATAGTTTTGGTGTAAATCTGTAATGATTCTGAGAGCTTACTAATCATGTAGCAAATTTCCTAAACTTTAGCTTGTATATGTTTGTAAACTAACATTGTATGTTTTAATTTTTATATAAACAGGTCTCTTTACTTGAGCTTCCCAATAAGTTTTTAATAGAACTGTTCATCAAATCATTGGAATGGCGGAAAAGGTAAGCTATTTTATTTACCATCTTTTTTAGATTAAGGACTTTTTGCTTTTCTACACCTCTAGAGGACATAAATGGAAGCCAAGCAGAGTGATATTCTCTGTAGAGAATTGTAATGGGAGAGAGTTTGTGGAGCTGAGAGAGGGGAGTGGATTTAGTTTATTATGTTTTTAAACTAGTACTTTTCATTAATTATTTTAATATTAAAATACCAGTTTTGTTTTGTTAACGGAAGGACCGAAAAGGACACAAAGCATAGTGTCATCTCCACTCTTTCTCTATGGAGTATTGGATTAGTGGTGGGATGGTGTAGGAGGGAGAGAGGAAGTGATTGTCACACTGTTTGTTGCACCCTTTTGTTTTTTTGAAAAAAGCAGGTAATCTTAAAGGGACACTAAACCCATTTTTTTCTTGAATTATTCAGATAGAGCATGCAATTTTAAGCAAATTTCTAATTTACTCCTTTTTATAATTTTTTTATTTGTTCTCTAGCTATCTTTATTTGAAAAGCTGGAATGTAATGCTTAAGAGCTGGACCATTTTTGGTTCAGAACCTGGGTTATGCTTGCTTATTGGTTTGCTAAATGTAGCCACCAATAAGCAAGCGCTATCCAAGGTGCTGAACCTAAAATGGGCTGGCTCCTAAGCTTTAAATTCCTGCTTTTTAAATAAAGATAGCAAGAGAACGAAGAAAAATTGGTAGTAGGAGTAAATTAGAAAGTTGCTTAAAATTGAGTGCTTTAGGTGAATAATGAAAGAAAATTGTGGGTTTAGTATCCTTTTAAGGAAAATATAGCAGTGGCATTACTTATATAAAGGGCTAGAAAAAATGAAACAGATGGCAGCATTCCAGAATAAAAGATGTATATTTATTTACATCTACTCCAAACAAACATAGAACAACGACGTTGCGGGTGTTATCCCTTTATCATGTTGTACAACAAGGGATAACACCCGAAACGTTGTTGTTCTATGTTTGTTTGGAGTAGATGTAAATAAATATACATCTTTTATTCTGGAGTGCTGCCATCTGTTTCATTTTTCTACATTGTATTTGGGACTTGTTGGTGTGGAGTCCTGGATGGCGTGGTCACCCGTTTGATACAAAGGTGCTGGAGAGCATATATATTCTACATTATGTAAAGGGCTAGTCAATGTTCATATTAAACATAATTATGCACATAATTATGTGGATAGTGGAAAGAGTTTTAAGTATTTAACTCCACAAACCCATACTTACCTCACCCTACCTTCCTCACCAGCCTCTTCTGCTCTTCTGGTTTCTTTAACAGTGAGTTTTCTAATCACAGCACAAACGATCATCTTATTAAACTACATGTAGCGCGCTCTCACTCTGGATAAAGCTTCCAGCTGCTAAACCCAGTGCAGGAACGTGCTACATGTAGTTCAACGGCATGACCTGGTGCACTGTGAATAGACAGCATAACCGTGATGTACAGTTTCGGGGGTGGGGTTAAATATTAAAACTCCATTTTTTCTTTTGCATGTGCCCATAGAATTATGTGACATCATTAATTTGAAGGTATACTGGCCCTTTAATTTGTAATGTAACCTGTACACGTCTGATTGTCTTTTTTTGTTAGCATTTTTAAATATTTCTATATATATATAATTTTGTTATTTTTTAAGTTACCCCCATATATTATTCTATATTAAAAATAGTGTTAACTTGCTAAAGAGATGTTTTAAAAAAAAGCTTCATTATTTTTAAACATGAGGAGATTTTTTTGGGGGGGTTATTAAAGGGACATGAATCCCCCCCAAAAAATCCATGATTTAGGTAGAACATACAATTTTAAACAACTTTCCCGTTACTTCTATTATCAAATTTGCTTCATTCTCTTGGTATCATTTGTTGAAGGAGCAGCAATGCACTACTGGTTTCTAACTGAACACAGGTGAGTCAATGACAATCAGTAAATATAAATGCAGCCACAAATCTGCAGCTAGAATCTAGTTTTTTTTGCTGCTCCTGAGCTTTCCTAGTAAACCTTTCAGCAATGGATAACAAAAGAAGGAAGCAAATATTAGAAGTAAATTGGAAAGTTGTATGCTCTGTCGAAATCATGAATGTCTAATTAGGACTTTACTGTCCCTTTAAGCTCCCCATTTGGCATCAAATATATACAAATCTGAAAGTCATGTTTAATACAAAATGATTGACATTGGTATAAATCTGTACTGATTATGAGAGGACACTAATCATGTAGTGACAGTCTTCACCCTCTTTTTTATGTTTTATGTAAAATAACTTTGTATGCTTTAATATTCTTTAAACAGGTCTCTTTACTCGAGATTACCAAGAAGTTTTAAATAGAACTGTTTATTAAACCCTCCGAATGGAGAAAGGAGGTAAGTTATTTTATTTACCATCTACTTTAGGTTAAAACCTTTTTAAATTTGTGTTTTTTTAAATAAAAGCATTTAGGAGAGTGGACTAAACCTCTACAGGACCCAAATGAAAGCCAAGCAGAGTGGAAGTTCCCTTCATCCTCTGACGGGAACTGAAATGGTAAAGAGCTTGTGAGAGAGGAAAGAGAGTTGTCGCACTCGCTGAGATTACAAGTCGCTCGATGTAAGAGAGTTGTCGCACTTACAGTGATTACAAATCGCGCTCTGCCTGCATCACACGTGCAATATATTTTTTCTTTAGGCTCCCTCGAGCTTCTTCAGCCTCCCTAACCTCACCAGTCCTTATGTTACTAAATACTATTTAATAACATAAGGATTAGTGAGGCTAGCGAGGCTATAGACGCTTGAGGGAGCCTATAGAAAAAACATATCGCACGCGCGGTGCAGTCAGCGCGCGACTTGTAATTTAGCCGACTGTTTGGGTTCTGTAGAAATCAGTAGGTTATCGTATAGAATTTATAGCAATACAATTAGATCAATGACAGTGTGATGTGTTTCTTTCCTTTAAATTTGTCATTTATATTGTATTTAGCTGTGTTATTTTGTTTTGTATTAGATTTTTTTTTTATATTATACCTGCTTATTCAATTTAACATTTATTTTATCATTTTCTTTTTTCATTTTCTTTTTTGTTATTACTTTTAAAAAAATCCTGTTTTACTCCATTAGCTTGAGACCTATATATATATATTTGTTCGTTTGTTTTATTATTTAACAGGTCTCTTTACTCAAGCTTCATAAGAATTTGTAAATAGAACTGTTCTTCCAACCCTTGGAATAGAGGAAGATGTAAGCTATTTAATTTACCATCTCTTTTAGGTTAAACTGTTTTATATCTAGCTAAACTAACTTTGTATGTTTTTTAAAAAAAAATATTTTTTAAACAGGTCTCGAGCTTGCCAAGACGTTTAAGATAGAACTGTTCATCAAAACCTTAAAATGGAGAAAGAGGTAAGTTATTTTATTTACCATCTCTTTTGGGTTAAACTGTCTTTACATTTGTGTTTTTTTTATAAAAGTATTGAGATATGTTTTATATTTAGCTAAACTAACTTTGTATCGTTTTTTAATATTTTATAAACAGGTCTCGAGCTTCCCAAGAAGTTTAAGATAGAACTGTTCATAAAACCCTTGGAATGGAGGAAGAGGTAAGTTATTTGTTTCACCATCTCTTTTTAGTCAAGCCTTATATTGTGTTTTTAATAAAGCTTTTAGATATGTTTTTATATTTTTTGTAAACCAGCTGTGTGTTTTTTTTTAAATAGGCCTCGAGCTTCCTAAAAGGTTTTAAGTAGAACTTCTTCAAACTGTCAGAATGGAGAAAGAGGTAAGCTCTTTTGGGCTAAACTGTTTTATTTGTGTGTTCTTTTTTAATTTTTTTATTTTATTTTCTATAAAAGCATTAAGATTTTATCTTATATTTTTTAAACTTACTTTAGTATGTTTTTTTGTAATATATTTTAAACAGGTCTTGACCGTCTCAAGAAGCTTTAAATAGAACTGTCCATCAAATCCTTGGAATGAAGGGAGAGGTAAGATATTTTAATTATCAACTTTTTGAGGGTTAATCCCTTTTCTTTCATAAGGTGGTGAGAGCCAATAAGCTATCACTTGTGGGATTAAACTCCAGTCAATTTGGAGGAGGCAAAAAATACCCAACATACCACTAAACTGGCAGTGATAGTAATTCTCCCTTGGGAATTTGTCACTGGCCTGCCTCAGGTGTTGTTGGGAATTATCCTCCAGCTTCCTTCTGTTGGCTTCTCAATGTACTCCTGCTTCAGATCTAACCAGGATGATCTATTGTGCTGGACACAGGTTTACTGCAGCTGGGTAAGAAAGGTGGAGCGAGTTCTAACAGGTAGCTATAGAGGAACATTCACATAGCCCACAGGCTGTTGGTATGTATATTGTTAATGTTGCACCTAGCCTGAGGACAATACACATGTAGGTTTTTCTCTGGACAGGTTTAGGGCACTTTATAACTTAGAGTCAGTCCTGGGTATTATCTCTTTACATTCTTTGTGTGGAGGTCAGTTTTTGCCTTGGAAAACTGTTTGTGTTATAGGTGTGCTGACTGAGAGACCATTATAGTGTAGGGTAGGTCCCAGGGAGGTTACCTAGATGCTTCTTCTGATTTTAAGGAATATTTGCATTCCGCTATTTGTGAAGTTTTGGCATCTTTGCTTCCCCAGAGCAAACATAAGCATTGGCTTGCAGAGGGTGATACTTCAGCTGGTTTCAGTTAATCTTTTATATCTCACAGAAGCAGCACATCAGTAACTCTGCTTAAGGATTCTGATGTGTAAGATTCAGATACTTCATAATATGGTGAGATACTTTTAGATAGTTAGGATACTTTGTTGGACCTGAAATCTGAAAGAGCATATTTAAGATGGATTATCTGCATAATTTGCTGCAAGAAGTTTTCCTTACTCTGGAAGTTCCAAGAACCTGTTCCTATAGAAGAAAAGATCAGTTAAACAACTAGATTTCAAGAGTTCAAGTAAATGTTTCCAACTGCTCACTCAAATCTGGAATTTTAGGAATCTATTCCTAAAGTGAATGGAGCTATTTCTACGCTTGATAAAAGTACTACTATCACCTTAAAGAACAGTTCCTCTTTAAGGACTCCATGGATAGAAAGCTAAAGGTTTTGATAGGAAATCTTTTCATTAAGCAGATTTTTTTTATTCATGTCTGCAATCAATGTAGCCTATGTAGCGGGTGCTATCACTTTGTGGTGTGACACCTTATCTATCTCCTTAGAGGAAATTCAAGATTGTCTTAAAATGATCAAGGTTGATAATCCCTTTATTTGTGACAAATTTTTAAATAATAAACATTAAAGCAAAGATTCTGCCATTGACGATTCCCACAAGAGCTTTGTGGCTCAAATCTTGGTCTGTATTGGTGTCAATGGGCAAATATTTATTTCTCCCTTTCCAAAGTTAAATTCTATTCAGTCCTAGCTTGGATGCAATTATTGACACAGTGTCTGGTGATATGGGTGCTTTTTCCCCTCAGGACAAAGAGTCCAAAGACAAAACTAGATTTGTTAATCATTTTCTTTCTTTTCACCGGTCCAGTAATCAGAAATCTTCCTCATCTGGCCAGAAAGCTGAAGCCAGGTAGTACTTGGAATAAATCCAAGAACTTTACTCTGTATCAAAATCCGAATGAAGGTGCAACCCCTAAACCAGGCTTTGCTCTGGTAGGGTGCAGATAGAGCCTTTTTTCAGTCTGCTTGGTCACAATATATCCAGGATCCCTGGGTATTCAACATTGTATCTCAGGGATACAGAATAGGACTTTGGTCGAGGCCTCCTTGGGAAAGGTTCTTCCTGTCACATGTACCCAAATATCTCTCAAAGGCACTAGTCTTTTTCCAATGTTAACAAGATCTGAAATATTTATACCCTTGGTACAAGAGGGGCAATTAATTAGCACCATAGACTTAAAAGACACCTTCTTATATTTCTCTATTCACAAAGATGATTATCGTTATCTAAGGTTTGCCTTCTTAGAGAAATGTTTCCAGGTTGTAGCTCTACCTTTAAGTTGGATACAGCTCCAAGAACCTTCACAAAGGTTCTAGGAGCTATGCTAGTGGTGCTAGGGTCAAGCACTTATGGTGATATTAGGTTACATTACATGACACTTGCTAGAGAAAATGCCTCAATATAAAATTAGATTATAATCATTTTAGCTAACCACATAGCAATCTGCTTTCTGTAATCTCAGTACTACATACAGTTACATTCGCTAAGGGTGGTACAAATACACAACTGATTAGTTAATATCTGTGTGGTCATCAGCACCACTGAGCAGAAAACAAACATCTGGCAGGGCATTGTTTTGGCAGCCAGGGTTCTTCAGTTCCACTTCTTAGCAGCCACTAACTGTCAAAAAGTACCTTATCCCACAACGGGCTCCTGACTTCACATAGAGGAATGCAGAGGTCTGTCTTCTGCTGCTGATCTCTCAAGGCACATGGTGCCACACACTGCTCTAATTTGTGGCCACAGGTGTGGGAATTCATATATAAACCTACACAGCCCATTACTCTGGGTTGATTTATTGAGGAGCTTACCTCGTGCTTACCTGCCCTCCTGTTCCTTTTCTCACTTATCCTAGTATTCCATGACATCCTGCTTAGTGTCCTGTATCCTGCTGTATCAGTGACAGCTTACCTGTATCCCACTGTACCTGCTTAACTCACCTAGTATCCTGTGGCAGGCTATTGAATCTCCTGTATCCCGCTGTACTAGTGGCAGCTTACCTGTATCCTGCTGTACCTGCTGCACTCACCTGGTATCCTGTGACAGCCTGCTGAGTCTCCTGTATCCTTCTGTACCAGTGGCTGCTTATTTGTATCCTGCTGTACCTGCTGCACTCACCTGTATCCTGTGACAGCCTGCTGAGTCTCCTGTATCCTTCTGTACCAGTGGCCGCTTATTTGTATCCTGCAGTACCTGCTGCACTCACCTGGAATCTCATGACTGTCTCACCAACATTACATGCTGGGTACCCTGTGCCTATTGAGTCTCCTATATGCTGCTGTACCAGTGGCAGCTTACCTGAATCCTGCTGTACCCAATGCACCCAACTGATATCCTGTGACACCCTCACCAACAGTACCCGCTGGGTATCCTTTGCCTGCTGAGTCTCCTGTATCCTGCTGCTGAGTCTCCTGTGCTTATTGTACCAGTGGCAGCTTACCTGAATCCTGTTACAACTGCATCTATCTGGTATCCTGTGTCAGCCTGTCGACCTATACCTGCTGGACACTGCTCCTGTTTCCTCCAAGTTACCTAGTTGGTGGACTGATCTCACGGTACCTGACCTTTGGCCTGTTCCTGGACTCTAATCTTGTTTTACCCTTTGTTTTTATTTTTTCTTGCTTTATTAAAACTTTTTTAAAATACTTTTGGTTTCCTGTATGTCTATTCCTGCATATTGAGTACCACTCACCCTAACCTTCACACTAACAGACCATTACATTAGGGGCACTCTGACTGAGAACAAGTTAAAAGAGACATGAAACCCACAATTTAACTATCATGTTTAGAACATGCAATTTTAAAAGACTTTACTTCTACTATCAAATGTACTTCCTTTGTTGAAAAGCATACATAGGTAGGCTCAGGAGCAGCAATATTAAGAGCTAGCTGGTGGTCAGTTGCACATATGACTCTTGTCATTGGCTCACCAGATGTGTTCAGGTAGGTCCATGCAACTACATTGTTGCTCTAAATTTAAAAGTGTTATCCCCTTTGCAGATAAACAGTTATATGTAAACAACAATATAATATAACAACATGAACATCCGGAGGGGGTCTGGAATTTTTAAGCACACAGCAATTGCTCCAGGCCACTGTAGATTATATTATATGGGCCAGTGGTTGTGCAAGTACAGAGGTCTCAGTGACTAGCAAACTGTTTATGTATTTAATTACCTCACATTGCAGTTGTACTGGTTGTGGCACAGCTTCTTTATTGTGATTTCCAGTCCTGTTTCAGCACAGTCTGCTCCTTTTGATGTTCCTGTGCAGTGACTCACAAAACGGGAGTAGTTGCCAGTGTGTTTTTGTTCCTGTGTGTGTGTGAGACCAAGAATGTGTGCTTGTTTCTGTGTGTATTTGTGTGTGAGTGTGAATGTGAGCAAGATTCTGTGTTTGTTTCTGTGTGTGAGCAAGATTCTGTGTTTGTTTCTGTGTGTGAGCAAGATTCTGTGTTTGTTTCTGTGTGTGAGCAAGATTCTGTGTTTGTTTCTGTGTGTGAGCAAGATTCTATGTTTGTTCCTGTGTGTGAGCAAGATTGTGTGTTTGTTCCTGTGTGCATTTGCATTGGTGAGAAAGAGCGTGTGTTTGTTCCTGTGTGTGAGCAAGATTGTGTGTTTGTTCCTGTGTGTGAGCAAGAGCGTGTGTTTGTTCCTGTGTGTGAGCAAGAGTGTGTGTTTGTTCCTGTGTGTGAGCAAGAGTTTGTGTTTGTTCCTGTGTGTGAGCAAGAGTGTGTGTTTGTTCCTGTGTGTGAGCAAGAGTTTGTGTTTGTTCCTGTGTGTGAGCAAGAGCGTATGTTTGTTCCTGTGTGTGAGCAAGCGTGTGTGTTTGTTCCTGTGTGTAAAGGTGTGTGTTTGTTAATGAGTGTGTGCATAAGAGTGTGTGTTTGTCCCTGTGTGTTTATGTGTGAGCAAGAGTGTGTGTTTGTTCCTGTGTGTGTAAGGTTGTGTGTTTGTTAATGTGTGTGCAAGTAAGAGTCTGTGTTTGTTCCTGTGTGTGTTAGCAAGTGTGTGTGTTTGATTCTGTGTGTGAACAAGAGTGTGTGTTTGTTCCTGTGTGTGTGTCAGTGTGTGTATGAGCAAGAGTGTTAACTTGTGTGTGGGTGTCAGAAAGAGTGTAAGTTTGTTCACACATGTATGTATCAGAGTGAGTTTGTGTGTGTGTGTGTCAGAAAAAGTTTGTTGTGTATATGCAATTTGTTTGAAAATATAGAGGAATTCCTTTTAAAGAAATGGATTTTGAAGAAAATGTATATGATTTAAAAGCAATCATTTTGATTCACCAGGTATATCCAAGTGCATTATAAATAGTGATTAACGTATAGGCCTAGATTACAAGTGGAGTGCTACTGATAGTGCATACAAGAAGTATGGAATAAACTTCCACATGAAGTGGTAATTACAAACCCCAAACACTGTGGGGGACTTAAAGAATGCCTGGGATAAGCATAAGGCTGTCCTACCAACTAGATAAGTTTATAATTTTAGGAAAAATCAAGCAGACTCTGTGTGTCTATGGTTCTTATCTATGTTACATATACAGTATATATACTGCTGTATATACACACACACACACACATTATATATATACATACGTACATACACACACAAAATATTTTATATTCATCCTTGAGTCTTTCCCAATCCAACACCTTGTTGTATACAATAACTTTCAACATACTTTAATTATCTATCTGTTTAATATTTTTTTTTTAAACAAAAAAATATATATAATTTTATTCTGAGTGAAGAATAACGCTATTTTTATTCTGTAGTACACCCTATTAAAGTCAGTTTATTGAGGGATTTAACCTGGTCATACTGTCCAACCTCCAGATGTTAGAGCATCTATGGCTTTCACTCAAATGCTACCATTTTACTTTCAAATAGTGCAAGAATAAGAGCGTTGTTGATTTAACTTGAGCATTCAATAGTGCTAATATGTTTGCACTTAACTTATTATCTATGCCATAATTATTAGAGTGTAAGTTTATCTTTAAAGGGATAGTAAAGTTCAAATTAAACTTTCATGATTCAGATAGGGCATGTCATTTAAACAACTTTCTAATTTATTTTTATTATGAAATTTGCTTTATTCTCTTGGTATTCTTAGTTAAAAGCTAAACCTAGGTAGGCTCATATGCTAATTTCTAAACCCTTGAAGGCCGCCTCTTATGTGAATGCATTTGACAGTTTTTCACAGCTAGAGGGTGTTAGTTCATGTGTTTGATATAAATAACATTGTGCTCATGCACATGGAATTATTTAAGAGTCAGCACTAATTGCCTGAAATGCAAGTCTGTCAAAAGGCTGAGATAAGAAGGCAGTCTGTAGAGGTTTAGATACAAGGTAATTACAGAGGTAAAAAGTATATTAATATAACAGTGTTGGCTATGAAAACTGGGGAATGGTAAATAAAGGGATTATCTATATTTTTAAACAATAACATTTTTGGTGTTTACTATCCCTTTAATTGTTTTTCCAGCTTATAATTTTAAACAAAATGGAACGTGTAAAAGTAAGCACACATTCAAAAGGTTAATTTAAGAAATATTAACATTTGTTAAATTTTAAATACTATCAGCTAGATTTCGAGTTTTGCATTAAGGTAAAAAAGCAGCGTTAACAGGTCCTCACGCTGCTTTTTTACGCCCCCTGGTATTACGAGTCTTGCAGGTTTAGGAGCACCGCACACTTTTTTGGCCTTACCGCAAACCAACTTATGTAAATTTCGTAAAGGCTTTTTTCAAACAGATTTGCCTAGCGCCATTATTACAAGTTTGTCCTGGGAGGCCAAAAAGTGAGCGGTACACAATCTACCGCCAAGATTCCTAACGCATTTTAAAGTCAGTAGTTATGAGTTTTACACTAAAAAGCTGTAGCATAAAACTCATAACTAAAGTGCTAAAAAGTACACTAAAACCCATAAACTACCTATTAACCCCTAAACCGAGGCCCTCCCGAATCGCAAACACTAAACTAAAATTATTAACCCGTTATCTGCCGCTCCGGACATCACCGCCACTAGAATAAACATATTAACCCCTAAACCGCCGCACTCCCGCCTCGCAAACACTAGTTAAATATTATTAACCCCTAATCGGCCGCCCCTAACATCGACGCCACCTACATTATACTTATTAACCCCTAATCTGCTGTCCCCAACGTCGCTGTCACTATTCTAAATTTATTAACCCATTAAACCTAAATCTAACCCCAACCCTAACACCCCCTAACTTAAATATAATTAAAATAAATCTAAATAAAATTCCTCTCATTACCTAAATTATTCCTATTTAAAACTAAATACTTAACTGTAAAATAAACCCTGAGCTAGCTACAATATAAGTAATAGTTACATTGTATCTAGCTTAGGGTCTATTTTTATTTTACAGGCAAGTTTGTATTTATTTTAACTAGGTAGAATAGTTACTAAATAGTTATTAACTATTTAATAACTACCTAGCTAAAATAAATACAAATTGACATGTAAAATAAAACCTAACCTAAGTTACACTAACACCTAACACTACACTACAATTAAATAACTTACCTAAATGAAATACAATTAAATCAATTAAATACAATTAGCTAAATTACAAAAAAAACAAACACTAAATTACAGAAAATAAAAAGCAAATTACAAGATATTTAAATTAATTACACCTAATCTAAGACCCCTTGAAAATAAAAAGCCCCCCCCAAATAAAAAAAAAACCCCTAGCCTAAACTAAACTATCAATAGCCCTTAAAAGGGCCCTTTGCGGGGCATTGCCCCAAAGAAATCAGCTCTTTTACCTGTAAAAAAAAAAATACACACAACCCCCCCAACAGTAAAACCCACCACCTACACAACCAACCCCCTAAATAAAACCCTAACTAAAAAAACCTAAGCTCCCCATTGCCCTGAAAAGGGCATTTGGATGGGCATTAAATAATAATAAAAATAAAACCCACCCAATACACCCTTAAAAAATTATAACACTAACCCCTGAAGATTCACTTACCAGGAGAAGTCTTCAACCAAGTGGCAAAATGTCCTCAAGAAGCCGGCAGAAGTGGTCCTCCAGACAGGCAGAAGTCTTCACCAAGACGGCATCTTCTATCTTCATCCTTCTGACGCGGAGCGGCTCCATCTTCAAGACAACCTGCGTGGAGCATGCTCTTCTTCCGACGTCTTCTTGCTGAATGAAGGTGCCTTTAAATGACGTCATCCAAGATGGCGTCCCTTAGATTCTGATTGGCTGATAGAATTCTATCAGCCAATCGGAATTAAGGTTGAAAAAATCCTATTGGCTGATCCAATCAGCCAATAAGATTGAGCTTGCATTCTATTGGCTGATTGGAACAGCCAATAGAATGCAAGCTCAATCTTATTGGCTGATTGGATCAGCCAATAGGATTTTTTCAACCTTAATTCCGATTGGCTGATAGAATTCTATCAGCCAATCAGAATCTAAGGGAGACCATCTTGGATGACGTCACTTAAAAGGTAACTTCATTCAGCAAGAAGACGTCAGAAGAAGAGGATGCTCCACGCCGGATGTCTTGAAGTGTCATGTTCTGTCTCAGGATATTTTGTGAGAGCCTCATTGTCTGGAAAAGTTGCTTTAAATGAAGATTAGTAGAAGCCATATAGATTGAAAATATATCAGATTTATTTAAATAACAAAATACTTTGATTAAGCAAATACTTGCAGGGTATTTTTAATATATACTATTCAGGTATGTTATGTCCACATACGCCAGGAGTGGAAAGGAACAAACAAGTAAGCACAGATGCAGATTCAAAAGGAAAGTCTTTCTCCTGGTAATAACTGAAGTGCAGGATTTGCACAAAGCAGAAAACAACCTTGTAAACAGGTAACAGGTTTAAAGGTAAAGTCTTTGTCCTGTTAATAACTGAAGTGCAGGATTTGCACAAAGCAGGGAACAAACTTGTAAACAGGTAGCAGGTAAAGTATTTGTCCTGGAAAAACTGATGTGCAGGAATTGCACAAAGCAGGTAGCAAACTTGTAAACAGGTGAAGTCTTCCTTCAAATATGTACAGAAGTACAGGAAACAGGTTCTGACTTGACAAAACAGAACCACTGTGAAGACCACATGCAGTCTAAGAGCCAGCCTTAAATTGGGAGGTTTTGCACAGTATTGGTTCTGAGAAAATAAAAAATTGAGAACACCTGTGTGTTGCACAGGTTTAATTACAAGTAAGGCAAATCCTTATATAACAGATTTAAAAGTAGCATGCTATTGCATTAGAAACTCCAAAACTGCTAACACTGGCTGTGGCTCAACATACAAGTAAACAGAGTGGTAAGCACAGAGCCACACGTTCAATTCCCCACACAGCCCTTTCTAGCAGAATGCCTCCCAGACCTTTTCTTTTTCTTTTTAGTCTGGAGGATTGGTTTGTGACATGAAGATGGAGCCACTCCGTGTTGGAAGCATGAAAATAGAAGATGCTGTCTGAGTGAATACTTCTGCCCGTCTGGAGGACCACTTCTGCCCGTCTGGAGGACCACTTCTGCCGGCTTTGTTGAGGACATCTTGCCGCTTGGATGAAGACTTCCCCCAGTAAATGAATCTTCAGAGTTTAGTGTTAGGATTTTTTAAGGGTGTATTGGGTGGGTGTTATTTTTAGGTTAGGGCTTTGGGCAGCAATAGAGCTAAATGCCCTTTTAAGGGCAATGCCCATCCAAATACCCTTTTCAGGGCAATGGGGAGCTTAAGTTTTTTTAGTTAGGGTTTTATTTTGGGGGTTGGTTGTGTGGGTGGTGGGTTTTGCTGTTGGGGGGTTGTTTGTATTTTTTTTTTACAGGTAAAAGAGCTGATTTCTTTGGGGCAATGCCCCGCAAAAGGCCCTTTTAAGGGCTATTGGTAGTTTAGTTTAGGCTAGGGTTTTTTTTTTATTTTGGGGGGGCTTTTTTATTTTGATAGGGCTCTTAGATTAGCTGTAATTAGTTTAAATTTCTTGTAATTTGTTTTTTTATTTTCTGTAATTGTTTGTTTGTTTTTTGTAATTTAGCTAATTGTATTTAATTGTATTTAATTTAGGTAATTTATTTAATTGTAGTGTAGTGTTAGGTGTTAGTGTAACTTAGGTTAGGTTTTATTTTACAGGTCAATTTGTATTTATTTTAGCTAGGTAGTTACTAAATAGTTAATAACTATTTAGTAACTATTCTACCTAGTTAAAATAAATACAAACTTGCCTGTAAAATAAAAATAGACCCTAAGCTAGCTACAATGTAACTATTACTTATATTGTAGCTATCTTAGGGTTTATTTTATAGGTAAGTATTTAGTTTTAAATAGGAATAATTTAGTTAATTATAGTAATTTTATTTAGATTTATTTAAATTATATTTAAGTTAGGGGGGTTAGGGTTAGACTTAGGTTTAATGTGTTAATAAATTTAGTGGCGGCGACGTTTGGGGTGGCAGATTAGGGGTTAATAAATGTAGGTAGGTTGCGGCGACATTGGGGGAGGGAGATTAGGGGTTAATAAATATAATGTAGCTGTTGGCGATGTTGGGGGCAGCAGATTAGAGGTTAATAAGTATAATGTAGGTGGCGGCGATGTCCGGAGCAGCAGATTAGGGGTTAATAAATGTAGGTAGGTTGCGGCGACATTGGGAGCGGCAGATTAGGGGTTAATAAGTGTAAGATTAAGGGTGTTTAGACTCTGGGTTCATGTTAGGGTGTTAGGTGTAAACATAAAATGTGTTTCCCCATAGGAATCAATGGGGCTGCGTTACTGAGTTTTATGCTGCTTTTTGGCAGGTGTTAGACTTTTTCTCAGCCGGCTCTCCCCATTGATGTCTATGGGGAAATTGTGCACGAGCACGTACAACCAGCTCACCGCTGACTTAAGAAGCACTGCTATTGGAGTGCAGTGTGGAGCTCAATTTTGCTCTAAGCTCACTTCTTGCCTGTTAACGCCGGGTTGATAAAAACCCGTAATACCAGCACTGCAGGAAAGTGAGCGGTGAGAATAAACTGCAAGTTAGCAACGCACCCCTGTTACCGCAAAACTCGTAATCTAGGCGTATCTAATTTAAAATAAAAAGTTTTTAAGTTCAGAAAGCAATTATTATACGTTGATTTGCAAAAGAGATTCTGTATATATTGTGTAATTTCAGATAACTATGGAGATATGGATTTTTCTTTTGCGAAAATGGAAGCAGAATTATATGAACAAGATGAATTCATTAAAGGGACACTGAACCCAAATTTTTTATTTCGTGATTCAGATAGAGCATGACATTTTAAGCAACTTTCTAATTTACTCCTATTATCAAATTTTCCTCATTCTCTTTATCTTTATTTGAAATGCAAGAATGTAAGTTTAGATGCCGGCCCATTTTTGGTGAACAACCTGGGTTTTTCTTGCTGATTGGTGGATGAATTTATCCACCAATCAGCAAGAAAAACCCAGGTTGTTCACCAAAAATGGTGTCCAGAGTTCTGAACTAATAAAAAAGCTTAGATGCCTTCTTTTTCAAATAAAGATAGCAAGAGAACGAAGAAAAATTGATAATAGGAGTAAATTAGAAAGTTGATTAAAATTGCATGCTCTATCTGAATCACAAAAGAAAAAAATTGGGTTCAGTGTCCCTTTAAGCATGCAATTGAAGGTAATGTTTTGTAGATTCTTGTTTCTGATGGTTGTTATGAGAATATGCTTATGTTTTCTTAACTCTTTTTTTTCAAATTCAGAAAACAAAAATATAAAAAAAACAGAATCAGAGATAAAAGCAATTATGGATGTATTAGAAAACACACATTTGACTTAAATAAGAAATTAAAAAAATATATTACAAATCAAAACAGACAAAATAATCTATTAAAATAATTGTTACATATCTCTCAGTATACCAAGGCACTATTATAGAAACAAAAAAAATGGGAGGAGTTTTATGTAAGGTGTGAAAACAAGAATAGGGCCACATTATCAAACTTACAGATATTTTTTATTGTTTAGATCTTTTAACATGCTTGTTTTTATTAAAATTAATGTTTATTGAAATGTCTTTCTTATTAAACAAAATGATAATTACTGAATTCAAATTCAAATTGTCAAAATATTCAACAAGTGTACAGACACAATTGTTTAATTATTTTATTTCAATTTTTTTTTGACATAAAGGGTTGGGAGGAGTTTTAAATTAGGTGCAAAAACAAGGGCCACGTTATCACCCTATTTGATATTTTTATTGCTTATGTTTTTTATCATATTTGTATTTATTAAAATTAAGTTTAATAAAATTTATTTCTTATTAAACCAAATTTTATAGAATTAAAATGTAAGTTATCATACTATTCAACAAGTGTACAGACATAATTGTTTTGATTACGTTAAACATTTTTTACATAAAAGGTACACATACATTTTTAACAATCATTGATGTATGAGTAAGCATACATTAATATCTTTTGGCAAAATTACAAGTTGTGCACTAAACCATCGCGCACTCCATAGCCCTGCTATTACATGTTGTGCGGTATGGTGCAATAAGCTCCATAGCACACAAAAACCAAGGCCTGACTTGACGTGCTCTTGCACGTTTTCCCCTATAGACATCAATGGATAGAAAGTGTTAGAAAAAACTAACTAACAGAATGGCGATCGCTGTAACGCTGATGTCTATGGGGAAAGTTATGTAAAAACCTTACACCCTAACATAAACCCCATGTCTAAATACCCCTTATCCGCTGTCCCCGACATTGCCGATACTAAATAAAGTTATTAACCCCTAAACTGCCACCCCTTCATTGCTAACACCTAAATAAACATATTAACTCCTAAACTGCCAGCCCCCCACATCGCTACTATTATAATAAACATATTAAGCCCTAAACCGCCGGCACCACACATCACTACTAATAAAATAAACCTATTAACCCCTAAACCGCCATTCCCCAACATTGCTACTAATAAAATACACCTATTAACCCCTAAACCACCATCCCCCACAACGCAATAAACCTAACTAAACTATTAACCCCTAAACCTCCATCCCCCCACAATGCAAATAACTAATTTAATCACTAAGCCCCCTAACATAACACCCCCTTAAATTAACCCCAATTACATAAAATACAAAAATACTAAGATAAAATTAAAATAACAAATCCTAACATTACTTAAAAAAACCCTAAGATTAAATTAAAATAAATAAATCTAAAATGACAAAAAATAAAAAAGTCTAAAATTACAGAAAAAAATAAACCAAATAATCAAAAATAAAAAATTAAACCTTATCTAATACCACTATAAAAATAACCCCCCTCAAAATAAAAAACTCCCTCTAATCTAACACTAAGCAACCAATAGCCCTTAAAAGGGCCTTTTGTAGGGCATTGCCCTAAGTTAAGCAGCTCTTTATCTCAAAAATAAACCCCTAACCCACCAAACCCCCCAAAATAAAAAACCTAACACATTAAAAAAACCTAAGCTACCCATTGCCCCTAAAGGGGCATTTGTATGGGCATTGCCCTTAAAAGGGCAATCAGCTCTTTTTTAGCCCATTAAAATAAAAAAAAATCCCTAATCTAAAAACCCACCCCAAAAAATTAAAAAAGCCTAAATCTAACCCCGAAATAGGTACTCACCATTCCTGATGTCCGGCGGTGAAAGTCTTCTTCCAGGCGGTGACATCTTCATCTGGCGCGGGGACCTCTTCTATCTTCATCCAGGGCGAAGGCGGCACAGAGCGAAGGCGACCGAGGAAATGGCCCAGTGGCCGCGGAGCCATCCAGTGTTGAGAATCGTGGCGGTATAAGCTGTAACGCAAGCGATATATCCAGAACGCACAACCTGTAATACAGGCGCAAGGAAAATCCCACATTCAAAAGATTTTTTTTTTTTTTTTAAATAATTTTTTATTGAAGTTAAAATATAGGTTAACAAACAAGATTCGCCCTGAGGTCAATGTTACATCAGAGTAAGTAATACATTGTCTATAAACTGACATTATTAGAAAAAGAAAGACAAAATACGCATGTAACAAAATAAATACATATCAAATCTTAACATGAAGATAGACAAAAGTTTAGGCGAGGTGGAATATAACTTCATTTTATGTTATATTATTAACAAATGATCTCCACAGTACTATAGTAAACAGTCGATAGATTATCTGAGTCAAAGGTATCGACCTGTGGAGAATTAGTGTATGTGTCAGCCACTCTTGGGCTGAGATATATAGGGGGGGAGGGGAGATTCAGCGGATAAGCACCGCTATACATATAGGGGAGGCGATGGAGAGGTGGAGGGCGGAGCCTTATATGAATATAAATAGTTTAAGGTACTTGGTAGGAACTTAGAAGTGTTCAAGTGGAGGGACCCCAGGACTGTCTAGAAAAAAAATATATCTAGTAAATCATAGTGTGGATTAGGTTAGTCTCTGTTGTTACGTTGCCCCTCTAAAAATGTGATTGTATCTATAAGGTTGAGGGAATAATAGCGAATAAAAGAGCGTTGTCAGGGCTCAGAATGACTTAGCACTGTCATCACAGTAAGACTTATAAATTATGGGCCAGGAGATTAGGGAAGTATGCTGGTTTTGACCATAATAAAGTTATGCAAGGGCGGGGATATTAGGAAGTATGGGATATAGGGGACTTCTGGGGGAGCTCCTCTCCTGAGGGAATGCTAGCTATAAGCGATGTGGGAAAAAGGAGTAGGGATATGACCCGCAGGCAGTAAGTACCAGCGGGAAAGGGAGGAGAGGAGCTCAGCAGGAGCAGAAAATTTGTGCTGCCAATAAATTCTACATAGGGGGTGTGCCAATATTGTCAGGGAACATGTGTGGGCTAAGTAGAGAGAGTTCCCCTAAAAAGGGGTAAATGAAAATATCTCTGGGAATACCTAGAAGATAGATAAAAACATATGTACGTATCATGATATCAACACACATGTGTAAGAAAAATTTGTCAGACAGTTCTGTAAAAGGCCATGTACTATCTAAATACGGATAGAGTCTTCAGCAAATGCTGTGTATTCTGATGCTTCAATTGGTACAGCAAGATCAAAAAAGCATATTATGTGGAAAGCAAACAGCATTAGACATTAGTGTACCTGTATATACAACTAATAGAAGGAACTGTACAATATAAGTCTTAAACCAGGAGGAATAATATAGCCAGTAATAGAAAGAGCTACATGAACATAGCACTATAAAAGCTAAGTAGGGATCTAGTAAAATCGAAGGTCCCTCTGGAGCCACGGCCCGCTTAGCAAATAGACCATAACACCAAAACATATATATCACTTGATATGCGGGAGGACCGCAATATAGATAGACATAGCTAAATATAATTTTCTTAGGTATAATTATATAATGTATATATATCAGATAAGTGATATTATAAATTGAGATTACTTTTGTGAAGGTGAGGGTCTTGAAAGGATAAGTGTGTTTCATAGTGAGATATATTTATATATTTATGCTTTAAGAAATCTCACATTATAAGGTAATCAGCCTTAGCGGGGATAATTTGGTTCTAGTAAGTCCAGGGGACACAAATCTGCCAGGAGAGAAGTATACAAGTAAGGCTAGGTATAAGTATAGAGCTATGTATAGCTCACAGGACAAACAACCCGCATAACAGATAAAATAGTATATCTAATTGAGCCTGCTACATAGGGTACTGAGACAGAGTATGCAGTAAAACACAATACAATGATGGAGCATAATATTAGGTGAGATAAAACTACAGCAATATATTGGGTTTATCTATATTATGTGCTTGGAGCTGGCCTAACAAACAATCCTCAGCAATAGTTAGAAACAGTAACAGGAGTGTCTTCAGGTCCATAACGTTCCAATATGCTACCGTGTATGTGACAGTCGTCCCACTCCAGAAACAGAAAAATAATCTGGGAGCCTAGCGCTACAAGGTCGTAGGACCATATACAGAGCATAATAAAAACATGCCCTCCTTATTAATAAAAAAATAAATAAAAATTAAATAGAGCTTTACACTATGACAGTCGTGGGTGAAATATATCCATTGGGTATTGCCCCTATTTAGGTGTAACTAGTAGAATTATCCTGTATGTACATTAGTGTATGAAGTGAAAAAGCATAGGTTATCATTAAACAGTTAATGCAGTATAACAGTTTACATTGTAGACAGCTTCAGACATATTAGAACTAGTACTCATTCGTACATTAACTAATATTATAGGGAACTATATGGATTAGTAGCTGCAGACATGTACAAACACAGAATAACATAGGCAGCAACTAGGGTTATTTATAACTCAGCCCTATTAACGAGCTGTGAACTATCTCAAGTATCTGAGCGAGGTCTGAGGACAAATATGTCTATCTTACTCCAGAAGCTACAAATTCATCCATGTGTCCTGTAGCGCTGCATATGATCTGCACTTAAGTCATTATGGGCTGAACTAATACTAGATAAAGTTAGCCTTATGTACTTTAGGTCTCACACGGGGTAAACAGGGATGATTTATAACTAAATATTTGGCCACTCATTGTCCCAATAAATGAGAAGAGAAACATGTCTTTAAAGAATCTAAACCAGTTCGTGTCATAAGCATAATTGGGACTTGCCGGGAGATCGTCTGATTGAGCCCTTGGATCCGTCCTATGCTGTTAGAGGCCTCAGCCAATGCCTTCTCTTATATAGGGCCTGCGGATATTAGGACAGCTAGACAGGTCTAGAATTCCTCCCAACCGGGTATTGCGGCATTGTGTGGCCAAATCGATCAAGTCCCAACTGTGAGGAACCAGTGTCTCTGCAAATACGGACCTTCGTGTTGTCTTGCTTTCGGTCCCGACACTGTTGTAGCGAGCATTCCGCCTGACTCTCTTCCGTTGAGCTCGTTTACTGTTAGGGGTCCTGCAGGCTGGGACTTTTGCTGAATTGGTCCTCTGTGTCCGTGAGTAGCTCCGATCCTGCTCCCGGACTACAGCCGCTTTCTTTTTGTTTTGGGCAGCGTTTGGGGTAGGTAAATGCGTGCCTGGGATCCATAGTATAGATAACATACCAGCCTCTGGGTCGTCATCATCTAGTAGCTGCTTGTGTAGGCTGTCAGTAGTTTCCGTAGGGCCCTGCTTGCACCATACTGTAGCTGCATCTCTCTGCTTGGTAGTTAGTTCCCCAGTAGTGTCTGGAGCTACGCTCCGTAAAGGAGGGTATTCAGCTGGGCTTGATGGTTTCACAATCGATGTCTGGCCAGGTAGGAATATGTACAGCTTGTTAAGGACGAGCTCTAAATCCTTTTTTAAGTCTCTGAAATGGTCATCTAGTTGTGTCACTTCAGACTCCCATCTATTCAGACTCTCCATTATACTCTAGGTGATCAGCCGATAGCGTTGTTACAAGAGGGTTAGTAAGAAAGAGCATCCATGAGCCAAGATGGCGATTCGCGCCTCTGCTGTATGCTGTGTAAAGTAGTCTTCAGGGTCTTTTCTTGCTGTGTAATCGTCCATTATGTATACCGGTACTGAATAGGCATCAGTGTTCTCTAAGCTATCTACAAAGGTTGTAGAATAGCGTGGTTTTCAGGCAAATAATGTCATTTTCATAAAAGGCAATCAGGAGCTCTTGCTATGTGCGACTGATCACTTTGACAGTTGGCTCCGCCCCTCTCAAAAGAAATTTTTAAGAGCTGAATGGAGAGTTGCATAAAGTCTTGTGATTTAGCATGGTTTCAGAAGGTAACACTATCTCTTAGATATGAGTTGCAACAGGATAAAACATCCTTAATACCATATTTTAAGATAATATCTTACTTATATAACTATTTCAGGGAAATATTCCCCTGCATAATTGCAATATTACAAAACGGTATTAAGAGGTAATCAGCTGTTTAAAACGTAAGCCTAGACAGGGTCATTCATCCCTGTAAGATCCTGTTGGTATTGTGATTTAAAATGGTATTCAAAAGATAAATAGTTAATATAACTGGTTAGCAATACGCTAACTTCTTTCAGCTCAGCCACCTAAGTGGCCATTCTGAAATATCGGAGACTACCTAATCTCCCTGTCTTTTTAAGTTACACCAATCACCATATTAAACACGCTTGTTACTTGATATACCCTCCTCACAAGTACCCATACATATGGACATTTTTACCCCATGTAGTAGGCGGTATCTTCTCATAATAGGTGAAGAAATTATGGTAATGTTCCATTTATAGTTGCACATTTGCTCAACCTATTTAGGATAGCCTTACTAGTATAAATTCTGTTTCTACACCAATCCGTTTGGAGAGCCTAAGGCTTCTTGTTAAACACATACAGGGAGCAGTCCATTAATTTGTGCTTTTACTCTTGCTTTTTAACATGAGTGCTTAGTCACCTTTTATATTAATCAAATTTAGTAAAAGTTAAGTTTTAACTAATTATCCACTCCTGTTTTCCCATCCTCTTACTGACAAATTTGAATAAAATTTATATTGAGCAATCACACTATCCACATATAGTACAAGTGTGCCATTATAGTGCTTTCTTTTTGTTTCTCTACCTCTCTTTTTCTCAAATCACATATATTGACTGCAGTCTCAAACTGGACTGGGTTCACATCCTAAGACCATGCAAAACTCCCATCCCTTGGTGCTAATCAGCACTCACAAACAGCTACACAGTTTCCAGGGACTCAGACCAGCCTGGGTGTAAAGCCCATAGGGAAAATTACCAAACATTTTTTTTAACAAAACACATAGAAAGTCTGGCACGCTCTTGCAAGCACACTAGATTAAAAGCAAAATTGAAGAGTTAGTTACAGCATTTGGTCCCTATAGTACAGCCACACAATGAATGCCTTCAACCAAACAAGCTGAGATATAAACAAGGGTGGCACAGGTCCTTTGTCATTTCCATTGACACATGCAAAACACAGAAATGGACTGCAGCCTGAAACTGGACTTATCATATGACCCCGCAAAACTCACAGCCCTGGGTGCTCACCAACACTTACAAATAGCTCCACATCTTTCAGGGTCTCGGGCAGCTAACCCCAGACAAACCTTGGTGGAAGATTACAAAACTAAATTATTAACACAAAACATTAAAAGTCGGGCACTCTCTTGCAAGCACACAGATAGATTAACAGCAAAATAGAAGAATTAGTTACAGCATTTGGCAACATGATGGTAGGTGCAGGACCACATCAAGGTCTTTTTCTCCCACAAACACACAATACATGCATTGTGTGGCTGTAGGTTAGGGACCCAGGGAGGAAGAAATCTTGACATGGCCCTGGGCCTATGTGTACTGTATATTCATAACTAAAATTATAAGCTAATATATAACTTCAGCCAGGGCTTGATATTTGGTTTATGGCTTGCCAGAAAAAAATTGGTGGCTACCTTCCTAGCCCACTCTAGAAATTATATATGTCCTATAAGACAAAAGAAAAAAGAGGTGCTCTTGGTGCAGCAAGTTCCAATCAGCACGATAACCAGTGATCCGTACAATAAGTAATATACTCACAAGCGAATGTGCACATGTAGTGCAATAATGGACGGATCGAAACTTCAGAGCCGTTCGGCTGACTCCTCAATGGTGACTCTGCCCAGCGATGCTGTAACCCCAGAAGGTGGATGCTGGAATTCAGTCCTCGATGAAAACCTCCCGTAGCAACCTGGGATAGTCGACTGAGAGGAGAACGTATACTCCACAGACTGCTATGGGTATCAAACAATTAACCAGAGCAAGGAAGAGTTGTAAAAAAGTTCCGTTTTATTTAAAAACACTTAAAAGTTGCTTTGCAACGAGTTTCTCGGCTTACAATGCCGTTTCATCAGGCTACATAATTATTACAATCTACCTTGCTACCTTTTATTACAGGCTAAACCAATCGGCTGTCCGTATTACAGAGTACACCCATCTAACTACTGACAAATCAAACGTCCTAAATTTCACACACCCCTGTAGTTCACACCTACGCTTCTTCATGATGTTTAAAGTTATAGAGTGTGCGGGAAACAGATACTATTACTAACACAAACATAATAATGATAATAACAGTTGTCTTAAGAGTGTCAATACACATACAAATGTTAACCGATAAGTAGACAATATATTAAACTCTTGTTAAATTAACAATGCTTAATGCATAGCTTAAATCTAAGAAGATCCACTAGTGATGCTGTAGAAGATATCTTCTACAGCATCACTAGTGGATCTTCTTAGATTTAAGCTATGCATTAAGTCAGCCGAACGGCTCTGAAGTTTCGGTCTGCCCATTATTGCACTACATGTGCACATTCGCTTGTGAGTATATTACTTATTGTATGGATCACTGGTTATCGTGCTGATTGGAACTTGCTGCACCAAGAGCGCCTTTTTTTTCTTTTGTCTTATAGGACATATATCATTTTGCACACATCTTGGAGAGAGCGGCTCATCATCCTATGGACCTGATTGATGGACTTTATATTATTTTCTCAACATCGGTTTGAGTATTCACCAGAGGGTCCTATTATAAGTATTCATTAACCCCTTTGTTTTCTTTTTTTTTTCTCCTTATTATATGCTGGGAATTATCTGGACTATCATTACATTATTATAATATAATAACATCTAATATAATAACATCTTATATACTGTATTATATTGATTAATATCCACGTTGATATTGGCATATTAAGAGGTCTAATATTTATTGTGGTCTTGTATATTGGCGCACCTCCTTTCTATCTGGTTAGCACAGAGGTTGTACTGTGCTTTCACCACACTTCTTTTTTCACTCTAGAAATGGCCTGATAAGATTCCTGGCCTCAGGGAAAATGTATTTAATGGTGAATTCAGCAAAAAAATAATGGGGAGCTAGTACATAGTGATGTTGCGAACCTAAAAATTTCGGTTCGCGAACGGCAGACTCAAACTTACGCAACTGTTCGCGAACCGGCGAACCGGGTGAACCGCCATTGACTTCAATAGGCAGGCGAACTTTAAAACCCACAGGGACTCTTTCTGGTCACAATAGTGATGGAAAAGTTGTTTCAAGGGGGCTAACACCTGGACTGTGGCATGCCGGACTGGGATCCATGGCAAAACTCCCATGGAAAATTACATAGTTGATGCAGAGTCTGGTTTTAAGCCATAAAGGGCATAAATCACCTAACATTCCTAAATTGTTTGGAAAAATGTGCTTTAAAACATCAGGTATGATGTTGTATCGATCAGGTAGTGTAAGGGTTATGCCCGCTTCACAGTGACAGACCAAACTCCCTGTGTAACGCACCGCAAACAACTGCAAACAGTCCATTTGCACAACCACGAGATAGATAGATTTGATAGATAGATACATAGATTACATAGATCAATAGATGCAATATACATTTGATAGATACAAATTACATAGATCAATAGATGCAATATACATTTGATAGATACGAATTACATAGATCAATAGACCAATATGATTGGTGGCACTAGTTGGCAAGTGGGCCTGGCACACACGCTGGCAGGCAGGCAACTGCAATTAGATTACACTAGCAGACTAATGTTTCACAGTCAAAAAAGTTTTTTTTTTTAAATATTTACACTACTGTTACAACAAATATGAGTGGTGCCACTAACTTGGCAAGTGGGCCTGGCACACACGCTGGCAGGCAGGCAGGCAACTGCAATTAGATTACAATAGCAGACTGATGTTTCACAGTCAAAAAAGTTTTTTATTAAATATTTACACTACTGTTACAACAAATATGAGTGGTGCCAATAACTTGGCAAGTGGGCCTGGCACACACGCTGGCAGGCAGGCAACTGCAATTAGATTACACTAGCAGACTGATATTTCACAGTCAAAAAATTTTTTAAAAAAAATATTTACACTACTGTTACAACAAATATGAGTGGTGCCACTAACTTGGCAAGTGGGCCTGGCACACACGCTGGCAGGCAACTGCAATAAGATTACACTAGCAGACTGATGTTTCACAGTCAAAAAAGTTTTTTTTTAAAATATTTACACTACTGTTATAACAAATATGATTGGTGGCACTAGTTGGCAAGTGGGCCTGGCACACACGCTGGCAGGCAGGCAGGCAACTGCAATTAGATTACACCAGCAGACTGATGTAAAAGTTTTTTTTTTTTAATTTACACTAATGTTACACCAGATATGACTGGTGGCACTGAGGAAGTAGGCACAGTATATGCTGTGAGCCTGACACACAGGCTGGCTGGCAGTGGCAGGCTGGCCTGGCAACTGAAATTAGATTACACTAGCAGACTGATGTAAAGTTGTTTTTTTTTTAAATTTACACTAATGTTACACCAGATATGACTGGTGGCACTGAGCAAGTAGGCACAGTATATGCTGTGAGCCTGACACACAGGCTGGCAGTGCCAGGCAGGCAACTGCTATTAGATTACAAAGAAAAAAAAACGACTGATGTAGCCCTAAAAAGGGCTTTTTGGGGTGCTGTCCTTACAGCAGAGATCAGATGAGTCCTTCAGGACTGTAGTGGACACTGAATACACTAGCCTAGCTATCAATTTCCCTATAAAATCAGCAGCAGCAGCACTATCCCTCCTCTCACTAAGAATGCAGGATCAGAATGAATCTAAAATGGCTGCTGCCCAGGAGCTGGGAGGGTCTGGGAAGGAGTGTCTGCTGCTGATTGGCTGAAATGTGTCTGCAGACTGTGAGATACAGGGTCAATGTTTACTCAATGATGACGAATAAGGGGCGGATCGAACATCGCATATGTTCGACGCCGCGGCGAACACGAACAAGCTATGATCGCCAGGAACTGTTCTCCGGAGAACTGTTCGCAACATCACTACTAGTACATCATGTTTGACTATTTTTTATTCCATTCCCCTGGACAGAAGCTATTCTGTTATATTTCTCCTTTTTTATTTTAAAACTTTGGCTTTGTGGAATTGTTTTAGTTAATTCCTCTTTTATATATTTTGTGATAGGCCCAGGACCACACCACATACATGATTATTTTGATACCAAACATGACATTTCTGTCATATTTGGTCACACTGTAGCATAAAAGTAATTAATTAATATGTCTTAAGATATTCTAGAGTGTCACCTTTAATTGACCTCAGGTTTGTGTCCTAATAGATGAAACTGTCATCTGCACTCTGTGCTGTCTCTGTTTTGGCCCATAAAGATCACTCTCCTGAGAAAAATGAATTGCACCTTCTAGCTGGTTCATCAGATGCAGGTAATAAAAATCATTCTTCCTAAAATTTTGCCTTTTTTAGATAGTTATAATAAAGAGCTTTAAATAGCATGGAAATACAGGACACAAAAAGAATAGTTAAATGAACCACTGACATTCTGAAATTATGAGGACCTCATAACACATATCTATCCATCTAATATAAAAACTAAAAATTAAAAATAACATTTATCTTTCAACTATGAGTCCATAAACATACTGTAAATCATTTCAATTGAATTTTAGGAATAGCTGGCAGTGCTACACAAAAGGGCATTAGGGTATATTCTAACAGTATAAAAGCCATTTTAAGTGATTTGAGTGTGTTTATAATGATTTTTTTTTTAATTCAAGGTTATTTCATATAATGATCATGAAAAACAAAATAAAGTTTGATAATTCAGTGTACAATTAAGAAATAATCTTTCCAATGTACTTCTTAAGTAAAAGATGTTCTACCTGAATCACAAAAGTTTAATTTTGTTTTTTACTGTTTCAAAAGACTCTGCCTATTAAAAGCTCATTTTGTATTCATTCAAATGTAAGATATTTTTCAATGTTAATGTGTCTGCACATTTGCAAGCACATTTATTTCCTGTCATATTAAAAAGGTAAATTAAACTATGAAACCTGTATGTACGTGTGGCCAATAGAATGTTCATTTGTGACTGCTAAGTGTATGAATTTTAAAGGGACATTAAACACTTTGAGATGATAATATAAAACCATAAATCGTGTGTATACATATTTATTTTATCCCCTTTTCCTGTAATTCCATTCTGAAATTGTGAGCTTTTAGTTCTTGTTAGAAATGTATGTGCATACCACTGTTAGATTCCACACAGCCATTGGCTGCACACTCTACTCACCTATTTATAACTGTCTCTAATTGGACACAGCAGAGAAGGTAACCTAAGTTACAACATGGCAGCTCCCATTGTTTTATAGACACTAAAACTTTACACTTATTGTGTCACTATTGAAACAGCTAATTAAAGTTTAAAAAAGACATCTACATCTCTTTTCTTCTACTGCATCATTTTGTCTAGCATTTATTTAGCATTTAATGTCCCTTTAACCACAGCTAATATTATTAAATTGTGCAACATTATATGACATGGTAAAGTCTCAGTGGAGGTAAGAAGCTTTTAATGTTATATAAAAATAAACATGGAATAACGCTCCGCGTTCAGCATTTAACACTGGCTTATGAAATATCTAACACAGCACTGGATGGAATGCCTTGGTTACATAAACCAAAGAAATTGAATTTTTCTATTTTGGTGTCCTCAACATTGCATTGCATGTTTAACTTAATGTCATTATAAGGGTGAATTTCAATGTGAAGGTACTTGCCAAATAATTTATGAAGCATATGGTGAGTATGGTAGGAATGAGCGTATCCTGACACTGTGCAAACAAAGTAATAAAGAAAAACTAATATGTTTGTTTATGTTTCCTACCTCAAACCAAATCTCCTAAATGCAGCATTTAAAACATTGGGTGGGGTATGCAAATAAGTAGACAACTGCACAGACAGTTAATTCATTTCAGACAAATACTTTGTCAAGAAAAATAATGTAATTTATTCATGGTGTCATTAAGAATTCTTCTGTTAATTAAAATCTGTTTGTGGGAAATTTAGTATGGAGAAAATTAGTGCAGCGGAGGAGCAGCTGGACATAATTTTAAACTTAAAGGGACAGTCTACTCTAACATTTTAATTGTTTAAAAAGATAGATAATCCCTTTATTACCCTTTCCCGAGTTTTTCACAACCAACATGGTTATATTAATATAAATTTTACCTCTGTGATTACCTTGTATCTAAGTCTCTACTGACAGCCCCCTTATCTGAGGGCTATTTACAGACTTGCATTTTAGCCAATTAGTGCTGGTTCCTGCACAACTCCACGGGAGTGAACACAATGTTTTCTATATGGTACACATAATTCTGCTGATTCATGTTTTTTGTCAGTAGAAGAAAAGAGATGTAGATGTCTTTTTTAAAGTTTAACCCTTTGAGTGCTAATGACGGCTCTGAGTCGTCACAGAGTTTCTCACTCTGGTGCTAAAGACGGCTCAGAGCCGTCATGAGCACTCTCCCACCTTGAGGGAGATCTGGGGGCTCCTAACTGCTCCTACCCCGACGATCATGCCTGTAGAGTGACAGGCATCGCCGGGGCTTCACGTGATGCGCAGTGACGTCACACGCAATTACGTGATGATATCACAGTGCAACTTTATTTATACTTAACAATGTTAAGTATAGGAGGAGAGGGCATGCTGCTTAGAAGCCTGTATCTCAGGCATCTAAGCAGCTACAGACCCCCAAGATCCATTGTTGGAAAGGTAATCACTCAACCTTTCCAACAGTATAAGTATTGGGGGTTTGTAAAACAAAATAAAAAAGTTAAAAAAAATGTTTTCAAAAATTTAAAAAATAAAAAAAGTAAAATAAAATATTAGCACCCAGGTGGGAAATGGCTTAGCAGCCAAAGGGTTAATGAACTGTTTCAATAGTGACACAATAAGTGGGCAACAAAGTGATCAAAATAAGTTTTCTATGGTTCACAGACTTGTCAATAATTTTAATCAACTAATAAACAGTTACTGCTAGTTTAAAAAATAAACACCTAGATTACAAGTTTTGCGTTAGAGGCTATGCTATGCGGTGCAAACGAGCAGTTTTCTCTCACCGCTCACTTACATGCAGCGCTGGTATTACGAGTTTTCAGAAACCCGTCGTTAAAAGACAAGAAGTGAGCGTTGAGCAAAAGTTTGCTCTTACCACACTCCAATACCAATGCTGCTTAAGTCAGCAGTGAGCTGGTCGTATATGCTCGTGCACAATTTCCCTATAGGAATAAACGGGTAGAGACGGATGAAAGAAAGTATAACACCTGCAAAAAAGCAGCGTAAAACTCCCTAACACAGCCCAATTGATTCCTATGGGGAAATAAAAGTTATGTCTACACCTAACATCCTAACATGAACACTGAGTCTGAACACCCCTAATCTTATACTTATTAACCCCTAATCTGCCGCCCCCGACATCGCCGACACCTGCATTATATTATTAACCCCTAATCTGCCGCTCCGGACACCGCCGCCACCTATATTATATTTATGAACCCCTAATCGGCTGCCCCTAACATCGCCAACACCTACATTATATTTATTAACCCCTAATCTGCCGCCCCTAATGTAGCCGCCACCTACCTACACTTATTAACCCCTAATCTGCCGCCCCCAATGTTGCCACCACTATAATAAACATATTAACCCCTAAACCGCCGCACTCCCGCCTCGCAAACATTAGTTACATTTTATTAACCCCTAATCTGCCAGCCCTAACATCAACGCCACCTACCTACATTTATTAACCCCTAATCTGCTGCCCCCAACGTCGCAGCCGCCACTATATTAAAGTTATTAACCCCTAAACCTAAGTCTAACCCTAAACCTAACAACCCCTAACTTAAATATAATTTAAATTAATCTAAATACATATTCCTATCATTAACTAAATTGTTTCTATTTAAAATTAAATACTTACCTGTAAAATAAACCCTAAGCTAGCTACAATATAACTAAAAGTTACATTGTAGCCATTTTAGGATTTATTTTTATTTTACAGGGAAGTTTGTATTTATTTTAACTAGGTGGAATAGTTATTAAATAGTTATTAACTATTTAATAACTACCTAGCTAAAATAAATACACATTTACCTGTAAAAAAACACCTAACGCTGCACTATAATTAAATAAATTCCCTACATTAAATACAATTAAATAAATTAAATTAAATTAGCTAAAGTACAAAAAATAACAAACACTAAATTACAGAAAATAATAAACAAATTACAGAAATTTAAACTAATTACACCTAATCTAATAGCCCTATTAAAATAAAAACGCCCCCCCCAAATAAAAAAAAACCCTAGCGTAAACTAAACTACCAATAGCCCTTTAAAGGGCCTTTTGCGGGGCATTGCCCCAAAGTAATCAACTCTTTTACCTGTAAAAAAAATACAAACAACCCCCCCAACAGTAAAAACCACCACCCACACAACCAACCCCCCAAATAAAATACTAACTAAAAAAAAACTAAGCTCCCCATTGCCCTGAAAAGGGCATTTGGATGGGCATTGCCCTTAAAAGGGCAGTTAGCTCTTTTACCGCCCAAACCCTAATCTAAAAAATAAAACCCACCCAATACACCCTTAAAAAAAACCTAACACTAACCCCCTGAAGATCGACTTACCGGGAGACGTCTTCATCCAAGCGGGGCGAAGTGGTCCTCCAGACGGGCAGAAGTCTTCATCCAAGCTGGGCAGAAGTGGTCCTCCAGACGGGTAGAAGTCTTCATCCAGACTGCATCTTCTATCTTCATCCATCCGGCGCTGAGCTGGTCCATCTTCAAGACATCCGACGTGGAGCATCCTCTTCATCCGACGACTAAAACAGAATGAAGGTACCTTTAAGTGATGTCAACCAAGATGGCATCCCTTAGATTCCGATTGGCTGATAGAATTCTATCAGCCAATCGGAATTAAGGTGGAAAAAATCCTATTGGCTGATGCAATCAGTCAATAGGATTGAGCTCATTCTATTGGCTGACTGGAACAGCCAATAGAATGCAAGCTTAATCCTATTGGCTGATTGGATCAGTCAATAGGATTGAACTTCAATCCTATTGGATGATTGCATCAGCCAATAGGATTTTTTCTACCTTAATTCAGATTGGCTGATAGAATTCTATCAGCCAATTGGAATCTAAGGAACGCCATCTTGGATGACGTCACTTAAAGGTACCTTCATTTTGTTTTAGTCGTCGGATGAAGAGGATGCTCCGCGGCGGATGTCTTGAAGGTCGACCAGCTCCGTGCCGGATGGATGAAGATAGAAGAAGCAGTCTGGATGAAGACTTCTGACCATCTGGAGGACCACTTCTGCCCGGCTTGGATGAAGACTTCTGCCTGTCTGGAGGACCATTTCGCCTGGCTTGGATGAAGACGTCTCCTGGTAAGTCGATCTTCAGGGGGTTAGTGTTAGGTTTTTTTAAGGGTGTATTGGGTGGGTTTTATTTTTTAGATTAGGGTTTGGGCGGCAAAAGAGCTAACTGCCCTTTTAAGGGCAATGCCCATCCAAATGCCCTTTTCAGGGCAATGGGGAGCTTAGGTTTTTTTAGTTAGTGTTTTATTTGGGGGGGTTGGATGTGTGGCTGGTGGGTTTTACTGTTGGGAGGTTGTTTGTATTTTTTTTTACAGGTAAAAGAGCTGATTACTTTGGGGCAATGCACCGCAAAAAGCCCTTTTAAGGGCTATTGGTAGTTTAAACTAGGGTTTTTTTTATTATTTTTTTTTGGGGGGGGGCTTTTTTATTTTAATAGGGCTATTAGATTAGGTGTAATTAGTTTAAATTTCTGTATATTGTTTATTATTTTCTGTAATTTAGTGTTTGTTTGTTTTTGTACTTTAGCTAATTTAATTTAATTTAGGTAATTGTATTTCATTTAGTTAATTTATTTAATTATAGTATAGTGTTAGGTGTTAAGTGTAACTTAGGTTAGGTTTTATTTAACAGGTAAATTTGTCTTTATTTTAGCTAGGTAGTTATTAAATAGTTAATAACTATTTAATACATATTCTAAATAGTAAAAATAAATACAAACTTGCCTGTAAAATAAAAATAAATCCTAAACTGGCTACAATGTAACTATTAGTTATATTGTAGCTATCTTATGGTTTATTTTACAGGTATGTATTTAGTTTTAAATTAGAATTATATAGTTAATGATAAGAATATGTATTTAGATTTATTTAAATTATATTTAAGTTAGGGGGTGTTAGGTTTAGGGTTAGACTTAGGTTTAGGTAGGGGTTAATAACTTTAATATAGTGGCAGCGACGTTGGGGGCGGCAGATTAGGGGTTAATAAATGTAGGTAGGTGGCGGCGATGTTAGGGATGGCAGATTAGGGGTTAATAAAATTTAACTAAAGTTTGCGAGGCGGGAATTCGGCGGTTTAGGGGATAATATGTTTATTATAGTGGTGGCGACGTTGGGGCGGCTGATTAGAGGTTAATAAGTGTAGGTAGGTGGCGGCGACATTGGGGGCGGCAGATTAGGGGTTCATAAATATAATTAAGGTGTCAGCGATGTTGGGGTCAGCAGATTAGTGGTTCATACACTCTCACTGCCTCCGGTAAGTACCTCCTTCCTTCAGCCATGACCCATAGACCAAATCGAAGCGGAAAACTGTCTGCGTCTCCTATATCCTCTGCCAGGAGAAACTTTGGGTATGCAAGGTTTAGCTAATGGCTCGAAAGAGCTGCACCCGCTCCAGCTGCTGCAGGTATTCTCTCTCTGTGCTTCCGTTTCGGCAGTGTTCAATTTCGACTCCGTTAGGGGCAGGTGTATGAATTCTGCCTCCCCTGTTGTGAAAGATGTCAATTAGCTATGCTTTTGCTCGGTTATTGAGCTGTTTTGGCCTCTTGGACTAGGCTCGTTTAAAACACGGCCATCCGCCTGCGTGGCCAAACTCCGCCGTTAGTGTACTTTTTAGCACTTTAGTTATTTGTTTTATGCTACGGCGTTGTACCATAAAACTCTTAACTACTGACTTTTAAATGCGTTAGGACTCTTGACAGGGTAGGGTGTACCGCTCACTTTTTGGTCTCCCAGGACAGACTCGTAATACCAGTGCTATGGAAGTCCCATAGAAAAAAGACTTTACGAAGTTTACGTAAGTTGTTTTGCGGTAAGGCCAAAGAAGTGTGCGGTGCCCCTAAACCTGCAAGACTCGTAATAGCAGCGGGCGTAAAAAAGCAGCGTTAGGACCTCTTAACGCTGCTTTTTTACACTAATGCAAAACTCAGAATCTAGCCAAAATATAGTAAACAAAGAACGGGGCAGCATTATCCGGCAGTGTTCTCATTACCAAAACATGGAATCTGCAACCAACAAACAGGGATCTGTTCCCTCAACATTTTTATCTTTATAAACTAATAATCACATACGAATGAATGTGCGATCGCACTAGCTTTCATGTAGAAATACAAAAACAATTCCCTTCTATAATCCAGTACTTGATCCGATCTAAATGACAATCAATGTTTTCCTTCAAATCTCAACATCATAGTAGGAGTGATCACTATGCACATAAATAGTGGAAATCTGCGTCCCAGTGCACACCCTCTGAGGAAGCATAATGTGAAATGCGACCGCATCAGGGGTCCTTAATGTTTAAATTTTAACTAGCTCTCTGTCCATTTTGTCTGTTACTGATTTGTTACATGTTATATGGCTGTCTGTCATCAAAGAAGGAAAGGAGCAGGGTTGACTGGGAGGGTAAATCCCTTTCTTTAAAAATCGCAAAGCTATGATTTATATATATATATATATATATATATATATATATATATATATAGACATTTTGTCTGTACTAACAATACATTATCATGATACCATTGCCTTAATCCCTTCCTTAGCCCCAGCAATAGCTGTTATTTTATAGCATACTAAAATATTTACAGACAACTATCAATACTTATAATGTTCTAACAACTCAGGCAGAGATGTGTTTTTAAATATTTCAACTGCAGCAGATTTCCACAAGTGTCTAGCTGTCTTTTTAAATGTTAAGTTTTAAATGACATTTGTTTCTGTGCCCTACAGCATTTTCTTTTCTATCTATCTATCTATCTATCTATCTATCTATCTATCTATCTATCTATCTAGGTTTGTTGTATAAATATTTATATGTTAATATGTGTATATACTATAAATATATGAGTACATAGTCATATACATATGTATTTACTGGGAACACACAGTTCCCATAGACTACAATGTAAAGGCACTTTTCAGTGCCGCTTTTCTCTAACACCCCACTCCCACCAACTTTAAAGCCCCCAAACTGCCTAGTGTAGTTATTTTTTATTTAAAAAACAATATTACCTTCTTTTTTTTGTAATAAAAAACTATCATGTACTCTATTTTGAGGGCATTTGGGGCACTATTTGGAAAATTAACCATTTTAAAGTGATGCATCATAACTGTAAAAATCTGAAAAACAAAGGAAAATGAACATCTCTATATAAAAAAAGAATATTTTAAAGTAAGTCATCTAACAGTAGTAAGTGCTATGTGAACAGTTATTCTTCAGCTACTGTTGTTAGCCGTTTGAGATCAGTCCAGCATTAGACCCAATAGCTAGAGTGAATGTAATACACACACTAGCACACTGAGAGAAACCCAGAACGTGACTCACTCTGAAAGTATTAAAGTGTCAGTAAACCTAAAAAATAATGTTAAATAATTCTGCACATAGTGCAGAATTATATAACATTATATTAGTGTTATCGTTATAAAACCTTATTTCCCCTTTGAATTTTTTTAAAATATGACAGTTTTTCAGACCTCTGTGATCTTTTGTGTGGGTCTGTTTTTATTACACAGCGCATCGGGCCAGCTGTATAGTCACAGCCCAGCCCGACCGCGCCATAACACTAAGTGCAGCTCGCTCCTGCTCTTTACGTTAGAATAATTACCGCAATCTCAGAGCTGTGGGTAACTGTATTGCAAAATTAAAAAGTTACATAAAACACATCAAAAATACATTGCAAAGTACACTTACACTCATAAAAAAACATTATGTAATAAAAAATTATTTAAAAAAAATATTGCACACAAAAGTTGTAAAGGTTTAAAATCAAAAAGGCAGGCAAAGGGCTTTAACATAGACATACATACATGTCTAAAAATGTAAATGTATGTATTTATATATGTCTATATATGTATACATATATATGTATATATGTATTTACAGACATACCTGTATATACACATATAAACACCTAAATACATATATATATGCTTTGCTGCCCTTTGCAGTTAGGTAGCTGAAAACATATAAAGGCATATTTATGTAATATTTATATTTTCATGTTCGGTATGTGGATATTACAATATGCGATTGGTCTGGTGTTAATTTTATTTTCCATTTTTTTTCCACAGACTTCTATGGAGGAATATGTTATCATTTGAGCAAACAGTCTAATTGCGCTAGAAGTAAGCTGTCGGGTAACCGCAAGAGAGATAACTTTTTACTTTCAACTCATACTATAAGCACAACCCGACAAGCACAAAAAGTTTACTTCTAGCGCAATCGCTCTAGCTGTTATGAGAGTGGGAGTGTGATGTCACCAGATGGGGGCGTGGTTTGTGGCAGTTATAGTCTATGTCGCAGTTAGTCTAAAGTATGTGTTGTCCAGTCAGTATACTTCTATGCTCTGCAATAAAGTAGTGTTGTAACTTCTATCCTGCATATCATGACTAGTGATGTCACAAACTGTTTGCCGGAGAACAGTTCCCAGCGAACATAGTTTGTTCGTGTTCGCCGCTGCGGGCAAACATATGCATTGTTCGATCCGACCCTATGTGTCATCATTGAGGAAACTTTGACCCTGTATCTCACAGCCTTCTGACACATTTGAGCCAATTAGCAGCAGACACTCCCTCACAGACCCTCCCAGCTCCTTGGCAGCAGCCATTTTAGATTCATTACGATCTTGCTTTCTTAGTGAGAGGAGCTTTAGTGTTGCTGCTGCTGACATTATAGGGAAATAGATAGCTAGGCTAGTGTATTTAGTGTCCACTACAGTCCTGAAGGACTCATCTAATCTCTGCTGTAAGGACAGCACCCCAAAAAGCCCTTTTTAGGGCTATAACTTCAGTCGTTTTTTTTTATTATTATTTGTAATTTTATTTGCATTTGCCTGGCTTTCAGCCTGTGTGTGAGGTTCACAGCATATACTGTGATTAGTGCCACCACTGATATCTGCTTAACATTAGTGTAAATTTAACCAACAAAACTTTTAAATCATTTTGCTAGTGTAATCTAAATTCATTTTCTATCAGGCCTGTGTCTCAGGCTCACACAGCAAATACTGTGGTTAATTGCTCTGTGCCAATCACCACTCATATCTGCTTAACATTAGTGTAAATTTAAACAACAAAACTTTTAAATCATTTTGCTAGTGTAATCTAATTTCATTTTCTATCAGGCCTGTGTGTCAGGCCCACATCATATACTGTGATTAATAGCTCTTTTTTCCACCACTTATATCTGGTGTAACATTAGTGTAAATTTTTTTACATCAGTCCTCTTCTAGTGTTATTTAATTTTAGTTGCCAGGCCAGCCTGGCTGCCATTAGTGCCAGCCTGTGTGTCAGGCTGCCAGCATATACTGTGCCTACTTCCATCCTCAGTGCCAGTCCACCACTCCTATCTGGTGTAACATTAGTTTAAATTTTGTAAAAAAAAAACTTTTACATCAGTATTCTAGTGTTATTTAATTTTAGTTGCCAGACCAGCCTGCCACTAGTGCCAGTCTGTGTGTCAGGCTGCCAGCACATACTGTGCCTACTTCTATCCTGAGAGCCATCACTCCTATCTGTTGTAACATTAGTGTAACTTTTTTTAAAAAAAAAACTTTTACATCAGTCTGCTATTGTTATTTAATAGCAGTTGCCTGTCTGCCAGCGTTTGTGCCAGGCACACTTTCCAACTAGTGCCACGAATCATATTTGTTATAACAGTAGTGTAAATATTTTAAATAAAAACTTTTTTGACTGTGAATCATCAGTCTGCTAGTGCAAATGAATTGCAGTTTCCTGCCTGCCAGCGTGTGTTCCAGGCCCACTTGCCAACTAGTGCCACCAATCATATTTGTTATAACAGTATTGTAAATATTTAAAAAATATATTTTTTTACTGTGAAACATCAGTCTGCTAGTGTAATCTAATTGAAGGTGCCTTCAATGTATCTATCTATCAAATCTATCTATCTCATAGTTGTGCAAATGGACTGTTTGCGGTTGTTTGCGGTTGTTTGCGGTGCGTTACACGGGGAGTTTGGTCTGTCACTGTGAAGCGGGCGTAACCCTTACACTACCTGATCGATACAACATCATACCTGATGTTTTAAAGCACGTTATTCCAAACAATTTAGGAATGTTAGGTGATTTAGGCCCTTTATGGGTTAAAGCCAGACTCTGCATCAACTATTTAATTTTCTGTGGGAGTTTTGCCATGGATCCCCCTTCGGCATGCCACAGTCCAGGTGTTAGTCCCCTTGAAACAACTTTTCCATCACTATTGTGGCCAGAAAGAGTCCTTATGGGTTTTAAAGTTCGCATGCCTATTGAAGTCAATGGCGGTTCGCCCGGTTTGCTGGTTCGCAAACATTTGCGGAAGTTTGAGTCCGCCGTTCGCAAACCTAAATTTTTAGGTTCGCGACATCACTACTCATGACATGGTGTCAGAAGTACTTGCCTGCGCTTCTGTTTCCTGATTAATGACGATGTTGAAATTTACTCCACCTGAGTCTTTTGATTTCTTTCAGCCTGCAGCTTGGCCCACATGGCGTCAGCAGTTTCAATGCTTCAGGATTGCTTTCAAGCTGGACATGGAGAGTGGTGAAGTACAAGTTAATTCTCTTTTATACTGTGTGGGGAAAGATGTAGAGCCAGTGTTTAATGCCTTTACATTCCAAGAAGGGGAAGAGTTTTACTTTAAAATAGTCATGAACAAACTCAGTGCTCACTTTGTACCCAAACGTAATGTGATTCATGAGAGGGCCTGTTTCCATAAACATGCTCAGTGTGTGGGAGAATCTGTAGAGTCATTTGTGCGCAGCCTGTATGAACTATCTGAATTCTTTGAGTTTGGTGTTGCTAAAGAAGAGCAACTCAGAGACAGAATAGTTATAGGAATTGCAGATGCTGAGGTCTCACTGAAGCCACAGTTGCCGGCTGAATTGACGTTAGATGGGGCTATTAGGATGGCCCGCCAGAGTGAACTGGTGAAAAAGCAAAGTGCTGATGATGTTTGAGAGTATTGTGGATGAAGTGCAATAGTTCAAGAGAGCTGCAGGGGAAAGGCACAGTGTGAGTGGTAGACTAAGGACAGCAGATAGGCCCAGAAGCGGATGGGCACAGCAGGCTAGCTGCACATGGTGTAACCATACCCATGATCAGAATGTCATATGCCCCACAAAAGATAAAAGATGTAGAAAGTGTAACGAATGGGCCATTTTGAAGTGGTGTGTAAAACTGAATCCATTAAGGAGATACAGGTGAATAGTGATCAGGAGGCTCAAGAGGTGTCCTTTGTAGGGTCTGTTGTTGAACGGTCTGGTTCAGACAAAGATTGGCAAGTTACCCTTACTGTAATGGGAGCCAAGGTTGCCTTCAAGATTGACAAAGGAACAGATATCACTGTTATGTCCCTTGCAGCGTTTATAAAACTGCCTCAACAGCCTCAGCTGGCGAAAGTTACTATGAAAGTTCTGGAGGCCGCATCGATTGTGCGGAGAAATTTTTTGCCAGTTGCGAGTACAAACAGAGGAAATTTACCATGTGGGTACATGTAATTAGAACAACCTATTGTGGGTACATGTAATTAGAACAACCTATTGAGCAGGAAAGCAGCTTGTGGTTTTGACCTTGTCGCCAGAGTAAACAAGATTACCGAAGACATGTTTGCTGAATTGTGCCTGCTAAATTGCAACCCAGCCTGAATATCACTTAAAGATGATGCAGTCCCATACAGCATTACTACTCCTTGTAGAATTCCATTCCCGCTCATGCCTCAAGTGGAGAAGGAACTTCTGTGTATGTGCAATGACCTTAACCAACACTTGGTATTGGTTAGATAATTATAGTCAAACTGTTCAGTTTGCAATATGATGAAATATAGCTATTCAATATGTATAGCCCAATATGGTGTTAAAGAGCTTAAACTTGAGTGAATAGCAGTTTGGAATTTAGGAGTGTATAAACACATAAGTAGAGAATAATATGGTTTATCTCTATCTGTATAATAGAATTATAATAGGAAACTGCCTTAACTGGATTATGGATTAATAAATGTAGATAAACATATATCAGAACTAAGAGCTAAGGGGGCCTATTTAAGAATGTGCGAGCGGACATGATCCGATATTACGGATCATGTCCGCCGCACATCGATAAATGCTGACAGCATATGCTCTCGGCATTTATCATTGCACCAGCAGTTCTTGTGAACTGCTGGTGCAATACCGCCCCTTGCAGATTGGCCGCTAGCAGGGGGTGTCAATCAACCTGATCGTATTGTATCAGGTTAATTTCCAGCGATGTCTGTCCACCGCCTTAGAGCAGGTGGACAGGTTATGGAGCAGCGGGGCTTCAAGCTCCATACGGAGCTTGATAAATGGGCCCCATTGTCTTAAGTTGTAACCTTAACTTAAGGATGCGGTTTTGTCACTTGCTAAGAGATAGGTATTTCCCAAGGCAGAGCGTTAAGCAGAATCTCAGTGTATAATTAGGTTAAAGCTAAACACAAGTGGTGTGAAATGGATCAATAAACTGGTTTGCCAATTTATTGGAAGGTGCATCCAATTTCACATTTTTTGTAGAGAGCCAGACAAGGTTTTTTTTATTGTAATAATATTTCTGCTTTAGTTTTGCTTCAACCAAGTGTTTCTTAAATAGTTTGAGTGTCTTTTTGATGTTAGTAGAAGAATCACAAGCAGCTGGAGAGTTGTAAATTGAATTAATGGAAGGTAGTGTATTTTGGATGATAACAATGGGTTGCAAAGAACAGGGTGGTTTGTGTAGAGGAGTTGAGATTGTTGTTATAGGCAAATTCTGCCATGGGTAACAAATCAGACCAATCTTCTTGTAGATGTGAAATGTAGCAGCGGAGGTATTGCTCTAGAATCTTATATACCCTCTCAGTAAGCCACTTTGTTTGTGAATGGTATGAAGTGGAAAGTTTAGAATCAATTCTAAGGGTGCAACATAATTCTCTCCAAAACTTAGAGGTGAATTGTGAACCTCTATATGAGATGATAGTAGTTGGTAAGCCATTTAACTTCACGATGTGTAAGAAAAAAGCGTTTCCAGTTGTTGTGGTGTTTAGTAACTGTCTGAGAGGAATAAAGTGTGCTAATTTCGCTAGATGATCCACTACAACAAGTATAGTGTTAAAATGGTTTGAGGGCGGTAGATCCACAATGAAATCCATGGATATGAGAGTCCAGGGAGTCACTGGTATAGGTAAAGGGTTTAAATAACCTAAATGTTTTTGATGATCTAATTTGTTTCTTGCACATACTTGACAGGACTGAAGATATTCATATACATTGTGAGATAATTTCGGCCACCAGAAGTGTGTAATAATTAATTATTTGGCTTGTGTAATTCCAGGGTGACCAGATAACAAGGAATCATGAAAGTGTTGCAGTAGTTGGTTTCTGATGCTTGGGGGTATGTATATTTGATTGTTGTGGTAGTATAGGCCAGGTGGAGCTTGTCTGAGTTGTTCATATGGTATTTCAGTGTCGATATTTTGTGAAGATAGTATTTCTGACTGAAGAGAAGTTGACATTCCAATTATCTTCTCAGGAGGAAGAATTTATGAATGTATTTCTTTTTCTGTATTTCCATCAATGCAACGGGATAAAGAATCAGCTTTGATATTCTTTGAACCTGTTATGAGGAAATCAAATCTGTCCAGGAATAAGGCCCAACTATCCTGTCTGGAGGAAAGAGTCTTGTTCTTCTTGAGATATTCTAGATTCTTATGTTCTGTATATAAAAGAAGGATTTTTTGGTTCCTTCTAACAAATGATGCCAAGTTTCAAGTGCACACTTGGGGGCTAGTTTATCCTTCAGGCTCGCCTGTTTTGAGGCCGTGGACAGAAATCAACTCGATCGAATATGATCGGGTTGATTGACACCCCCTGCTATCGTCCGATTGCCCGCGAATCTGCAGGGGGCGGCATTGCACCAGTAGTTCACAAAAACTGCTGGTGCAATGATAAATGCCAACAGCTTATGCTGTCAGCATTTATCAATGTGCAGCGGACATGATATCCTACATTGTATCATGTCCGCTCGCACTATGTTAAATATACCCCTTAATGGCAAGTAGTTCCTTATCACCGAATAATTTATCTCAACAGGGCTCAGTATTCTGTAGAAATAGGCAATAGGATGTAAAGCTGAGGAGATGATACTGCATTGTAATAGGACAGCAACAATTCCAACATTAGATAAATCAACTTCAACGGTGAACTGATGATCAGGGTCAGGCAGGAGGAGTATTGGAGCAGTGATAAAACTAGTTTTTAGCTGGTCAAAGGCTTTTTGGGATTCGAGTGTCCAATGGAATCTCTGATGTTTGCCTGTTAGTTTAGTTAGAGGTTTAATTGTGAATAAATTGTATACGAATCTTCTGTAAAATTTAGAAAATTTTACTGTAGTAGGTTTTGGCTAATTTGTAATTGCTGAGACTTTTTCTGGATCCATTTGAATCCCATTGGGAGAGATAATGTAGCCAAGAAATTGTATTGTCTTCACATGAAACTGATATTTATCCATCTTTGTATAGAGTCTATGGTCACAAAGTCTAGCCAGAACCCATTGTACAGTTTAATGTGTTCATGAGAATTCCTGGAATTAATGATATAAGATCTTTAAAAATATAATTAATAAAGAACTGAAACGTTGCAGGGGTGTTGCATAGTCCAAAGGGCATTACATTGTACTGAAACAATCCATAGCAAATTCTAAATGCGGTTTTCCACTCATCGCCCTTTTTAATCCTTATTAGATTATACGCTCCTTTTAGGTCTAGTTTAGTGAATATGGTCGCATCATTCAGTCTTTCCTGGAGTTTGGGTATTATTATTATTATTATTATCAGGTATTTGTAGAGCGCGAACAGATTCCTCAGCATTGTAAACATAGTCAATATACAGGATAGCTTTTGCAGGGATCAAGTGGGTAGAGGGCCCTGCCGAGAGTTTCACTGTTGTAGTCGGCTCTTATGAAGGCAATCTGCAAACAGCTGGGCTCATAGACTTACATTCTAAGGGGGTATAACAGGGAGTGGATAAAGATTTTTGATTGTAATCAAGTTCAGTGCTCTGTAGTCGATAATAGGTCTGAGTGACCCATCTTTGTTAGTAACAAAGAAAATGCCAGTTGCTGCTGAAGAGGTTGAGGGAATAATTGACCCTTTTCTTATGTTTTCATCTAAGTATTGGCAAAGATGATGTAATTCCTTTTGTGACAAGGGATATATGTGTCTAAATAGAATGATGGCACCTGGTTTGGTATCAATAGGACAATCATAGGTCCTATGAGGGGGCAGATTTTCTGCCTCTTTGAGGTTAAAGAGATCTAAAAAGTCTTGGTATTCTGAGGGAATTTGAGGTTCAAAATGGGCGATAGACACATAAGGATAACATGTGGACTGACTATAAGTATAATTAAAATCTAAAATATTGTGTACCCAATCTATTGTGGGATTATGTTTTTGTGACCAAGGGTGTCCTAGAATTATTGGATGTAAAGAAAAGGAAATTACGTCAAATGTTAGGTATTCTTTATGATCTTGTGATGTGGAAACAAGCAGTGGTATAGTGTGATGAGTGATTGGGCCTTTTAGAAAATAAGAGCCTTCAATAACTTTCACGAAAACAGGGTTTTGCTTTAACACACAAGGAATTTTATTGGCGTTAACAATTTTAGCATTGATGAACATTCCAAAGGCTCTGGAGTCAATCATAGCTTCTGTCTGGAGGAGTTGTTGATCCCACTGTAAAGATAATGTGAGGGATAGATGAGATGCTTGTTTAATAGAAGAGAATGTTTGTATAGACAATGTCTTACCCTGTCATTGTCGATTTAAAGTAGGACAGGTCAATACCACATGGTCCTTACTTGCGCAATACATGCAAAGATTGACCATACATCTTCTTAACTTGTCTTTTTGAGAAAGAGGACCTTTAATGGTTCTGATTTCCATTGGGATTGGAGTAGTAGGTGTTTTGTCATAGTGTGGAGAGAAGGTTCTCTTAATATATGCATCCTAATGTGTTTTTTTCAGCTCTTCTATCCCTGAACCTGTGATCCATGGTGATGCAGACTTTTATTAAGGAGTCTAATGAGTCTGGCATATCTATGCGTGATAACTCATCCTTGAGATAATCCTAGTCTAAACTGATTCCTTAGGCTAACTGAATTCCATTGAGAATCAGTAGCCCACATTTGAAAATCAGTGACGTAGTCTTCCACAGTCCTTTTACCCTGTTTCAGGGTCCTTAGGTTATCTCTGCAGTATTTTGTTTGTTTGTATCCTCATAGAGGATCGCCATTTCTGAAAAGTTGTCCAGAGAATCCAGAATTGTATCACCTATCTCAAAGAAACGTTCAGCCCAAGATCTGGGTTCACCAGTCAAATATGAGATTGTGGTGCAGACCTTTATTTTTTCAGAATGATATGTTTTCGGTTTAAGTGAGTAAAGTAAAAGATAAGCATTTTTAAATTTGCTGAACTGAGAGCATACACCAGAAAAAGGAGTGGGTGGATTAATTTGGGGTTCTGGCAGTTTTGGCTAAAAGGAAATCATTAATTAATCTTTTTAATGTATTGTTTTTGGCTTGTACTTCTGTTAGCACTTGGGCTAATTTATAATCTTTTTGATTCAGAGTGGAAATGTAACTAGCTATTTCATTCGGATCCATTGAATCTACTAATCACTTAAAAAAAATAATATATATATATATATATATATATATATATATATATATATATATGTAGCATAGATGTGCACTCTCACCTTTCAACGACTGACAGGGTGCTAGTGGAAATTAGTATAGAAAAACAACAAACTTGCACTCACTGGTCTTTTTTTTTAAATATTTAGGCTTGAATATTCTGCAATACCTTAACCAACACTTGGTATTGGTTAGATAATTGTAGTCAAACTGTTTAGTTTGCAATATGATGAAGTGTAGCTATTCAATATATTTAGCCCAATATGGTGTTAAAGAGCTAAACTTGAGTGAATAGCAGTTTGGTCTTCTGGAGTGTATAAACACATAAGTAGAGAATAATATGATTTATCTCTATCTGTATAATATAATTATGATAGGATACTGCCTTAACTGGATCATGGATTAATAAATGTAGATAAATATATATCAGAACTAAGAGCTAGAGTCTTAAATTATAACCTTAATTCAGGATGTGGTTTTGTCACTTGCTACGAGATAGCTATTTACCAAGGCAGAGCTTTAAGCGGAATCTCAGTGTATAATTAGGTTAAAGCTTAACACAAGTGGTATGAATCAAAGTGCTCTTATAAGTACATTCAGATGAAGTTATACACACAGTCTTTATGGCAGGTTAAAGATGCAAGATTATAAACAGTCAGATAATAAATATTATTGAACTCCGAACAAAGTTATACTTGCAGTCTTTTCCTGGAGTTGCTGACCCGTTGGCAGAGAGCAGATGATCAGAGCATGTTAAAGCGGCTACAGTTCAGGATAGACTGTGTCAGAGGAGCTGAGAGCGAGGTTGCTGATTTAACGCTTGACCAGCATTAGGACTTGGTTCCGGTAAAACTGTCGGATCAGAAGTACAGCACTAGGATAGCTAGCAGCTTTGAATGCTCAGAGCAGGTAAACCAGTTGTAAGTGAAATGTCCTTGCAAGGCAATTTGAAGGCAGATGGTCCTAGAAGTGTTGGTGCTCTAGAACTCAGAGCAAAGCACTGTAAAGGTTAGGTATCAGTACTACTTGCCAATATTCAAGCAAAGTTTTAATGCTATGATGTTCCTTAAGTAGGAGGTGTGAGGTGGGAGGAGATCAAGAGTTAAAGGTACAGAAATGGTATGACAGTATGAAGAATATGGAAGTTATTGAAGAGGTTGTCGAAGCAACTGACTGGTGTGCCACTATTGTGCCCGGGACGGGAAGGTACGCATCTGTGTAGACTTGAAACTGCTGAATGAGGCAGTGAAAACAGAGAGATACCTGCTGCCGAAGCTTGAAGACATAGCTCTGAAACTGGCTGGGGCAAAGTTCTTCTCTGCACTGGATGCTTCCAGTGTCTTCTGGCAGATACCTCTAGACCCAAGTTTCCACAAACTGACTACCTTCATTACACTGGTAGGTCAGCTTTGCTTCTGCAAACTCCCCTTTGGGATATTCTCTGCTCCTGAAATCTTTCAAAGAGAGATGAGTTCCCACAAGGGCATGGCAGTCATCATAGATGACATTTTAGTGTATGTGTCTACACTGAAAGAACATGATCAGCGATTGAGCCGTGTGCTGCAGGCCATCCGGGTTGAAATTAAAAGGAAATATGCCATTTTGGAAAACTGAGTTATGTTCTTTTGGGCATATCATCCCCAAATCCTTGCTATTGAAAATATGAAAAGTCCTTCTGATGTACACGAGCTGAGACAAATATTGGGCCTTGTGAATTATGTGGGTTGGTTTCTACCAGATTTATCCACAGTACTACACCCTATCACCGAGTTGTTAAAGTATAATGTTGCCTGGGTTTGGGGACCTCCACAGAAAGAAGCTTTTATACAGGTCAAGTCCCTGCTGGGTTCTGCCCCTGTGTTAGGGTTCTACAACCCTTCTAAAAAGGCCATGGTTAGTGCTGATGCAAGCAGTTATGAGCTAGGGGCCACTCTCCTGCAGCTAAATGAGAACAAACTGCAACTCATCCCCTACTGTTCTGTACACTGATGGCTGCAGAATTGAAATACCCCAAAATTGAGAAAGAGTGTCTGGCTGCATTTTGTGCCTGTGAGCACTTCCAGTGTTACCTAGTGGGTTTGGAGAAATTTAGTCTTGAAACTGACCACAAACCACTAGTCCCTCTAATCAATTCCTATGATATTGACAAAACACCCCTAAGATACCAGAGACTCCTGATGAGGCTGCCCAGGTTTAATGTTCGGCATTGCATGTGCCGGGAAAACAACTGGTGGTGGCAGATATACTTTCCAGGCTCTTGCTAGCTGCTGCCGAAGGATCTTCAACTGAATCAGATGTGAAAGTGTACGTGGATTCAGTTCTGGCATTTAAATCCATCTAGTCAAGAAAGTTAGAACAAATAAAAAAGGGAGACACATTTGGATACAGATTATCAAGTACATAAAGCGAGGTTGGCCAAGAGCCGGGCATCCTGGACGTCTTTGAGCTCTTACCGGTCAGAGAGGTCACAGCTCACAGAGCTGACGGTTTAGTGCTGTTCCAAGACCGCATTTTTATTTCTGTTAGTATGCGGCAGAAGTTGCTCAGCAAGATTCACGATGGCCACTTGGGTATTACAAAGTGCAGAGAAAGGGCAGCTACGGTGGTATGGTGGCCTGGGATAACGCGTCAAGGCCACGTGTCAAGATGTGCCTTTTGCCTGGAGAGAGCCCATAATTTCTACCCCGCTGCCTGCAGGCCCATGGCAAAAGATAGCTGCAGATTTGTGCAAACTTTATGGGTAGAAGTACCTGGTTGTGATCGACTACTATTCTAGGTATTTGGAGATTGCAGTCCTGAATGAGGCCACCAGTCTAGCTGTTATCACTCATCTAAAAAGCTTGTTCACCCGGTGGGGCATACCGATGGAGCTAGTGAGTGATAATGGAATGCATACAATGTCCTATAAGACGAGGTGCCAAATAGTATGATAACGTAACGGGTACAATATAAAGAGTGGGATGTGCGGATGGGTACTCGCAAGAGACGTTGCACATCCAGTGCAATAACTAAAGAACTATTGCTTCAGAGCCACTTGGCTGACTCAGGTAATCAGGCAGGACAGCTGGAACACTGTGGAGCTCCTCTCCGATGACGTATCCCAACCTGGGCTGGACTTAACCAATAAGAATGTAGCACCTATGTTAGGTCTACTTAAACAATGGGAAGCTAGTCAAACCCAAAGACCAAGGTACGAAGGTGTTAAAAGATTTTTTAAAGAACACATTAAAAACATCAGGTTGCACAGCAACACATTTCTCTGCCGTAGTGCCATTTCATCAGACTGTATAAACAATCAAGTACCTTGCTCTACTTAAACATCTTTCTAACCAATCAAATTCCAGGAATCTCACACACACCCCAGTGCACCATATCCCATTGGAGCATGTTACTGGCGAACTGACCAGTCATACTTAAGGTACGTCAGCGTGTGGGAGACTCCCGGTCATATACTGCAGTTTCAAAACATAATCATACATAATCTGTGAAAAATAACAACACAAAAACAAAACAAAAAAACAACAACAAAAAAATCACTTAGTATCATTCCGCACTGTCAATTAAAACATAGAGGTAATCCTGGTTGTTATACCATTATTCCCATAGAAAGTATAACCACATCATATCTTTATAATAGATTTCTGAGACTTAAACAGCGGGAGACATATTAGATCCACAGGCTAAGGACACTTCATCCTTTAGGACTAAATATGAATGTGGATTTGGCTGCGTTTTAGTCACCTTGGGGTGTCTTTGGCTTGTCCTCCAGAAGGAGCATATCATTCTCTGGTTGAAGACTAATGAATTTTACTCTTAAACAACAATGTATTAATATGAATTTCATGTACACTGTGTGCAGAATTATTAGGCAAATGAGTATTTTGACCACATCATCCTCTTTATGCATGTTGTCTTACTCCAAGCTGTATAGGCTCGAAAGCCTGCTACCAATTAAGCATATTAGGTGATGTGAATCTCTGTAATGAGAAGGGGTGTGGTCTAATGACATCAACACCCTATATCAGGTGTGCATAATTATTAGGCAACTTCCTTTCCTTTGGCAAAATGGGTCAAAAGAAGGACTTGACAGGCTCAGAAAAGTCAAAAATAGTGAGATATCTTGCAGAGGGATGCAGCACTCCTAAAATTGCAAAGCTTCTGAAGCGTGATCATCGAACAATCAAGCGTTTCATTCAAAATAGTCAACAGGGTCGCAAGAAGCGTGTGGAAAAACCAAGGCGCAAAATAACTGCCCATGAACTGAGAAAAGTCAAGCGTGCAGCTGCCAAGATGCCACTTGCCACCAGTTTGGCCATATTTCAGAGCTGCAACATCACTGGAGTGCCCAAAAGCACAAGGTTTGCAATACTCAGAGACATGGCCAAGGTAAGAAAGGCTGAAAGACGACCACCACTGAACAAGACACACAAGCTGAAACGTCAAAACTGGGCCAAGAAATATCTCAAGACTGATTTTTCTAAGGTTTTATGGACTGATGAAATGAGAGTGAGTCTTGATGGGCCAGATGGATGGGCCCGTGGCTGGATTGGTAAAGGGCAGAGAGCTCCAGTCCAACTCAGACGCCAGCAAGATGGAGGTGGAGTACTGGTTTGGGCTGGTATCATCAAAGATGAGCTTGTGGGGCCTTTTCAGGTTGAGGATGGAGTCAAGCTCAACTCCCAGTCCTACTGCCAATTTCTGGAAGACACCTTCTTCAAGCAGTGGTACAGGAAGAAGTCTGCATCCTTCAAGAAAAACATGATTTTCATGCAGGACAATGCTCCATCACACGCGTCCAAGTACTCCACAGCGTGGCTGGCAAGAAAGGGTATAAAAGAAGAAAATCTAATGACATGGCCTCCTTGTTCACCTGATCTGAACCCCATTGAGAACCTGTGGTCCATCATCAAATGTGAGATTTACAAGGAGGGAAAACAGTACACCTCTCTGAACAGTGTCTGGGAGGCTGTGGTTGTTGCTGCACGCAATGTTGATGGTGAACAGATCAAAACACTGACAGAATCCATGGATGGCAGGCTTTTGAGTGTCCTTGCAAAGAAAGGTGGCTATATTGTCACTGATTTGTTTTTGTTTTGTTTTTGAATGTCAGAAATGTATATTTGTGAATGTTGAGATGTTATATTGGTTTCACTGGTAAAAATAAATAATTGAAATGGGTATATATTTGTTTTTTGTTAAGTTGCCTAATAATTATGCACAGTAATAGTCACCTGCACACACAGAAATCCCCCTAAAATAGCTATAACTAAAAACAAACTAAAAACTACTTCCAAAACTATTCAGCTTTGATATTAATGAGTTTTTTGGGTTCATTGAGAACATGGTTGTTGTTCAATAATAAAATTAATCCTCAAAAATACAACTTGCCTAATAATTCTGCACTCCCTGTATATGATCATTAATGAAATGAATTTGAATGAGATTGTTTTTGATCATTTCATGTACTTTATGATTTGTAGTATCTTTCATCTGATTGGGACTCAAGGATTTAGATTTTGGGGTTTTTTTGTGTTGTTTTTTAAATTCATTTTTATTTAATATTTTAATATTTGTATTTCTCATGGCTCACACCATATAATATTAGGATCCACCTCCAATAACCCCATTTTTATGTCACTTTGTTAGATACTTATGGATTTATTGTCATACATATCCATCCTCATCATTACACATATGTAGGTTGTCACTAAGTTAGATTCATGATACACTTGTCTTTTATAATTTAATCATACTAATACCATCTACTTTAAGATTGTCATTCTACTGGATGACGAATTTTCACTTATTAGTCTCACTTTAGTCACTTATATTGCATAGATCGTTTAGTTGTAAAACAACACTCAGCCCATTGTAAATATCACATACAAGATGTAATGTTATTATTGTTGCTAATATATTTGTCGTTGGCAACCCCATCATGCACTTGTCTGAATCTTATACAATCACTAGTTTGAACTTAGGTTTTAATCCTAAATATTTACACATTTAGCTTTGATCACATTCCAATTATTATTGAATAAAATATGATTTAATTCACTGTCTATATTTCTTAGATTTAATATACCATTTGATGAGAAATTGTTGATTCCCAATTTGATTGTGTTGGTATTTTTCACAGATTATGTATGATTATGTTTTGAAACTGCAGTATATGATCGGGAGTCTCCCACACACTGACGTGCCTTAAGTATGACTGGTCAGTTCACTGGTAACATGCTCCAATGGGATATGGCACATTGGGGGTTAGAGACTCCTGGAATTTGGGGGTCGATCCGATAAAAATTGTCGCCCGCAAAAGCCGGCGACGCCAATATTTGCGCTGGTTTGGTATCCTATATACGGCGAAACCTAGAAGTTACGCCCGTATATTTCTGCCGTCGCCCGTAGTTTTTTGGGCCATAGGCAGGTATACCAAACCAGAACAGTTTGGTATCCAATATGCAACGTAAGGACTTACGTGGCGAAAATGGAGAAATCTTACTCCATTTTCACCTCGCCACAAAAAGCAGCCGTAAGAAGCCTTACGCTGACTATTGGAGCCCCGTAACTCCCTAAACTAGCTAGAAAATAAACCTAACACCTAACGCATGCGCAATGTCTATCTCGCTGTCAACCGCGATCCCCCGCCGCAATCCATAATAAAGTATTTAACCCCTAAACCGTCGCCATCTACATAAACTAACCCCCTACTGTGAGCTCCTAAAACCGCCACCATCTAACTGATCTATCCCCTAATGTGAACCCCTTACACCGCCGCCATCTATATTAAAATTATTAACCCCTAATTTAATCTACCTACCCCGCCGCCAGCTATATTATCTATATTAACCCTAAGTATATTATAGTTAATATAGTTATTACATTATATATATTAACTATATTAACCATAATTATATTAGGGTTAATATAGTTAATATAGTTACTATAGTATTTATATTAACTATATTAACTCTATCTAACCCTAACACCCCTAACTAAATTCTTATTAAATAAATCTAATTCATATTATAAACTAAAATATTCCTATTTAAATCTAAATACTTACCTATAAAATAAACTCTAAGATAGCTACAATATAATTAATAATTACATTATAGCTATGTTAGGGTTTATATTTATTTTACAGGTAAATTGTTAATTATTTTAACTAGGTATAATAGCTATTAAATAGTTATTAACTATTTAATAGCTACCTAGTTAAAATAATTACCCAATTACCTGTAAAATAAATCCTAACCTAAGTTACAAATACACCTACACTATCAATAAATTAAAGAAACTACAAATATCTATCTAAAAATACAATTAAATAAACTAAACTAAATTACAAAAAAAAACAAAACACTAAATTACAAAAAATAAAAAAAAATTACGAGATTTTTAAGCTAATTACACCTATTCTAAGCCCCCTAATAAAATAATAAAGCCCCCCAAAATAAAAAAATTCCCTACCCTATTCTAAATTAAAAAAAGTTGAAAGCTCTTTTACCTTACCAGCCCTTAAAAGGGCCTTTTGTGGGGGCATGCCCCAAAGAAAACTGCTCTTTTGCCTGCAAAAAAACCCACAATACCACCCCCCAACATTACAACCCACCACCCACATACCCCTAATCTAACCCAAACCCCCCTTAAATAAGCCTAACACTACCCCCCTGAAGATCTCCCTACCTTGTATTCACCCAGCCGGGCCGAACTCCTCATCCGATCCAGGCGATGTGTTCCAGCAAGCGGCAGTGAAGTCTTCTTCCATCCGGGCGATGTCTTGGTTCAGCCAATCGGATTGAACTTGAATCTGATTGGCTGATTCAATCAGCCAATCAGATTTTTCTACCTTAATTTCGATTGGCTGATAGAATCCTATCAGCCAATGGGAATTCGGCGAACGCCATCTTGGATGACGTCATTTAAAGGAACCTCATTCGTCGGGAAGTCGTCGTGCCGGAAGGATGCTCTGCGGCGGAGGAGCGAAGAAAGAACATTGAAGATGCCGATTTGCTTGAAGACGTCGCCGATGGAAGAAGACTCTCTGCCGCTTGCTTCAAGACATCGCCCGGATGGAAGAAGACTTCACTGCCGCTTGCTGGAACACATCGCCTGGATCGGATGAGGAGTTCGGCCCGGCTGGGTGAATACAAGGTAGGGAGATCTTCAGGGGGGTAGTGTTAGGCTTATTTAAGGGGGGTTTGGGTTAGATTAGGAGTATGTGGGTGGTGGGTTGTAATGTTGGGTGGTGGTATTGTGTTTTTTTTTGCAGGCAAAAGAGCAGTTTTCTTTGGGGCATGCCCCCACAAAAGGCCCTTTTAAGGGCTGGTAAGGTAAAAGAGCTTTGAACTTTTTTTAATTTAGAATAGGGTAGGGAATTTTTTTATTTTGGGGGGCTTTATTATTTTATTAGGGGGCTTAGAATAGGTGTAATTAGCTTAAAAATCTTGTAATCTTTTTTTTATTTTTTGTAATTTAGTGTTTTTTTTTTTTGTAATTTAGTTTAGTTTATTTAATTGTATTTTTAGATAGATATTTGTAGTTTCTTTAATTTATTGATAGTGGAGGTGTATTTGTAACTTAGGTTAGGATTTATTTTACAGGTAATTGGGTAATTATTTTAACTAGGTAGCTATTAAATAGTTAATAACTATTTAAAAGCTATTATACCTAGTTAAAATAATTAACAATTTACCTGTAAAATAAATATAAACCCTAACATAGCTATAATGTAATTATTAATTATATTGTAGCTATCTTAGGGTTTATTTTATAGGTAAGTATTTAGATTTAAATAGGAATATTTTAATTAATAATATTAATATTAGATTTATTTTAATAAGAGTTTAGTTAGGATGTTAGAGTTAGATAGGGTTATTATACTTAATATATATATAATATAATAACGATATTAACTATATTAACCCTAATATAATTAGGGTTAATATAGTTAATATATATAATATAATAACTATATTAACTATATTAACCCTAATATAATTAGGGTTAATATAGTTAATATAGCTGGCGGCGGTGTAGGGGGATTAGATTAGGGGTTAATACATTTATTATAGGTGGCCGCGGTGTAGGGGGATGTAGATTGTATTCAAAAGAGCAGTTTACTTTGTGACAAAGCCCCGCCAAAAGCCCTTTTAAGGGCTGGCAAAAGATCTGTTACTTTGGGGCAATGCCACGCAAAAAGCCCTTTTCAGGGCTATTTGTAGGGTTAGACTCAGGTTTAGTGGTAGGGATAGTTTAGTATTTTAGGGGTTAAATAATTTAATATAGATGGCGGCGGGTTAGGGGGATTAGATTAGGGGTTAATAATTTTAAAATAGATAGCGGCGGGGTAGGGGCTCACTTTAGGGGGTAGGTAAGGTAGATGGCGGCGGTGTTAGGGGCTCACTTTAGGGGGTTATAGATTTAGTATAGCTGGCGGCGGTTTAGGGGTTAATAATTTTATTAGGTTGCGGCGGGCTCCGGGAGCGGCGGTTTAGGGGTTAATACATATTTTATTGTTAGGCTAGTGAGGGGGGATAGCGGATAGAGGGTTAGACGTGTCGGGCTATGTTAGGGAGGCGTGTTAGACGTGTCGGGCTATGTTAGGGAGGCGTGTTAGACAGTGTGGGTAATTTAGACTTTAGTCAGGTTTTGTAGGCGCCGGCAGTTTCTAACGTGCCGCAAGTCACTGGCGACGCCAGAAATTTGTACTTGCGCAGATTTCTGGACATCGCTGGTTTATCAGACTTATGGCACGTTAGCATCTGACGGCGACATATATGGGATAGCTCGAGTTGCGAGCTGAAACTGCGGGCGACATGGGTTCCCTCGCTTGCGCCGCAAACTACGATCTATATCGGATCGACCCCTTGATTAGTTAGAAAGACGTTTAAGTAGAGCAAGGTACTTCATTGTTTATACAGCCTGATGAAACGGCACTACAGCCAAGAAACGAGTTGCTGTGCAACCTAATGTTTTTAAAGGGACATTCTTTAAATTGAATTTTCATGGTTCAGATACAGCATGTAATTTTTTTTTTTTATAATAATTTTTATTATATATTTCAACACGTTTATACATTTTCATATATTTTCAAAGGAACAAGTAAAAAGAATAACTAAACAATTAAAAACCAGACTTCCCTAGAGAGTCCACAAAATATTATACGTATGAGCAAAAGGGAAAAAAAATAAGCTTCTAATATTTTATGAGCTTTTCCGAACCATGTTAACCTGATTAATAAGTTTTAATCTGTTAACCCTTGATCTTTAAAGTTTTTCTGTGTTGAAATATTTTTTCTTTTCCTTTCTTCCTCCTATGTTATCCCAAAATCAAGACAACTACTAACAAAACAAAGCAAAAAAAAAAAAGGGCAAAGAAGGGAAAAAGAAAAAAAAGGGGGAGGAATTTCCTCAATCTTCCCCTCCCCTCCCCTGCAGTTCCCCTGTGTCTTAACCAATTACCATATCCCCAGTAAGACCAACTCTGTATTTTGAAAGGGAAATATAATATATTCTATCTCTGTGGTCGGGAGGGATTTAATAAATGGTGCCCATTTACCAAAGAATTTCCTGATATCAGATTCATTATTGATATTCATATCACGTTGTTCTAGGATACATTGTTTTTTTAAGGTAGTTTTTCAATTCTGCTACACTGGGAATTTCTTTCGTCTTCCATTTTTTAAATATTAAATATCTTGCTGCCAAGATAGAGACACTAATTATCTTTTCATTTAATTGTTGTTCTATCTGATTATCAAAGCAGAACATAACTAAGCTTACTGACAGCTCCAGAGGGGAAATCTTAAGAGAGGTATTGATCCAAAATTCAAGTTTGCGCCAAAATTGCCTGATCAAAGGACAGTTAAATAGCATATGAATAAGATCCGCAGCAACCAAAGAACATTTGGGACATTTAGAAAAGTTTATGTTCTGAAGCTTATGACCTTTTTCTGGTGTATAGTGAAATTTATGTAATAACTTAAGATGTGCTTCTCTCCATGTCGCTGAAAGGGTGGCCTGTGCCACTTTGTGTATAGATTTTTGGATACATTTGTAGTCAATGTGTTCCTGAGCCAAAATTAGTCTCCAATCTTGAGCAAATTTCTCTAGCTTATGTCTCCCTTCTACAGCTCCTAAAATATAATAACAATACGAAATAGACATACGACCCTTCTTAACTAGCGTGAGCCAGTCCTCTAGATCTCCCAATTCCCATTGCTACTCTCCCTCCCTCATTAGCTCCAATGCATAATGCCTTACTTGCAGAAACGCAAAGAACTCCTTATTAGAAAGATTAAAACTATATTTAATTTCTTCAAATGTTTTGATACATTTATTCTCTTTATCGATAAATTGTATAATCGTGTTTAGTCCAGCTGATTGCCAGTTTTTGAAAATTGCAGAGTCTAATCTGGCTTGGAATGACGGGTTCCCCATTAGGGGGAGATGTTTAGAGACCTTACAGTTGAAAGAAAGAAGCTTCCCTATCTTCCACCAGGCCTTTAATGGGTTAAAGATCATTTTAGTTTTCTTGATTCTGGGTGGCAGACCTTTGGGATCGCAATGCAGCAATGCATGTGGGAGATATGGATCGCAGATGCTTTCTTCCAGTGCATTGTTCAGAACATAATTATTGCGGGAGATCCAGTCGGCGGCAATTTGTGCTAGAAAAGCAAGGTTGTAAAGCCGCAAATCAGGTAATGCAAAACCTGCAAATATTTTGGCATGCATTAGCTTATTCAAGGCTATCCTAGGTTTTATCTTCTGCCAAATGAAACTTCTGAGCCAGCTTTTTAGGCTTCGGATGTCCCTGTCATAGAGTATTAGTGCTGTGTTTTGTGTTTTTTTATGTACAATAGTTTAGGAATAGTTTAGGAAGGAGAACCATTTTAAAGAGGGCTATCCGTCCTGAAATAGAGAGAGGTAAGTTTTCCCAGCATCTAAGTTTGTCTTTAATTATTGTCAAGATTGGGGGGATATTTAAGTTATATAAATCAAGAGGGTTCGTAGGTATTACTATACCTAAATACTTAAATGACTCCATAACTGTTCTAAAGGGACTATTCAGATAAGAGTCTTTATTTTTTCGGAGCCAATATATCTCTGATTTCATAGCGTTTATTTTATAGCCAGAAAATAACCCGAATTGGTTAGTAATTTGTAAGAGCTTAGGTATATTAACCTTAGTGTTTGACAGATAAACAAGGATGTCGTCAGCGTATAAAGCTAATTTCATCTCTTGTCTGCCTATCACAACACCTTCCAACTGTGACCTAATCCTGATGGCCAACGGTTCGATACACAAATTAAAAAGGAGAGGAGAGAGGGGGCACCCCTGCCTAGTTCCTCTGCTAAGCATGATTTGTGAAGAGACAATGTTGTTGACAATTATGCTAGTAGAAGGAAGGTTGTAGAGATTCAAAATAAATTTAAAAAAGCTTCCTTTAAGCCCAAATTGACCCAGAGAAGGGAAAAGATGATCATGCTGTATGGAGTCAAATGCCTTTTCCGCATCGATTGTCACAATGGCTAAATCTGGAGTTTGTTCCCCCTCCCCCCTCTCCTTCCTTTCAGCATTATAAAAATGTTCTGTTACCACTAAGACCTCTCTGATATTTGCTGAGGAGTTCCGTGAATTTAGAAAGCCTGCTTGATCTTTGTTTATAATATTCGGCAGTATCCCCTGTAATCTTTTAGCCAAAATTGACATAAAAATCTTGTAGTCTACATTTAATAGAGCTATCGGTCTATATGACTCTCTTTGCGTTGGATCTTTTCCTCCTTTAGGAATGAGAGTTGTAAAGGACGCGGAGAAAGCTTTCGGCACCCCTTCTCCTTTAATATACATAGCATTGTATAGATTATTGAGATGGGGCGCGATCTCTAAAGACAGAATCTTATAAAATTCACTGGGTAAGCCATCCGGCCCTGCAGCTTTATTAGTGGCAGATTCAGAAATCACTTTCTCTATTTCCTCCACCCTTATCGGAGCATTTAGAGTCTCTATTGATTCTGCCGATACCTTGGGGCAACCAGTTTTTCTCCAGAAATCCTCTGCCTGCATTGAGTCAGATTTACTCGAGGAGTATACCTCTTGATAATATTTGGCCATTTCCTTGTGTATATCTGTATTCTCCATAAAAAGCTTCCCATCTACAAGAAGTTTTTCAATAAATGATGACTTTTTGTCATTTTTGACCAAGTTAGCAAGTAATTTGCCGGATTTATTTCCATATCTGTATAGTTTAGATTGTAGTTTTAAATTGGACTGGGTTTCTCTATAAATTGCAAATGTATCTTTGTCATTTTTAGCCCGAATATAGCTTGCCCAGTTGGCTGGATTTCTAGTCAAAAGCAGGCGATTATATGAGTTAATCACTGCATTATTTAACTCTCTTTCTCTGGATCTTAGTTTGTTGCTTATCATTGCACTATAGGCAATGATTTCACCTCTCATAACCGCTTTAGCCACTTCCCAAAGAATCAACGGCGTTCCCAATAATCCCTATTGCACTGAATATAATCCTCAAATTTAATTTTCAGCTGTGCTTTAAATTTTGCATCGGGAGCTAAGAAGGAGGGAAAGTGGAACCGCAAGGACCCCGATCCAGAGACTGTCAATTGAAAATTCAGAGAAATTGGTCCATGGTCCGAGAGAAAAATAGGTAGTATCTTTGCTCTTACTTTGGCTGTGCACAGCCTTTCGTCAATTCTTGACATGGTCTTATGTGCTCTGGATAGGCACATAGGAACATCAGGATTCTGGATCCTCCATATGTCTCTGATATTCAGATTTTGTTTAATTTTAGCCAGCAATTTAGATTCTAGATTATCCTTTTTATTCTTTTTATGTTTCCCATTTTCCCTTAGTCTATTCAGAGGGCAATGAGGAGCCATGTTAAAATCTCCTCCGAGAATTAAATAACCTTCTCTGAAGGAGACAATTTTAGCTTATAGCTGGTTCCAGAATTCCGGATCAATAATATTAGGTGCATATATGTTACAAAGTGAAAAAATTACTTTATCAATTTTAATCTTTAAAAATAAGTATCTCCCCTCTGGGTCTGCCAGAACCTGAAGAGTTTCTACCTTTAACCTTTTTCCCCATCAGTATGGCCACCCCCCTACTCCTGCCAGTTCCTGATGAAGCATAGACTTCTTTTACCCATCCCTGTTTGAGCTTAAGAGTTTCCTCTAAGGTTAGGTGTGTTTCCTGTAGGAAGACTATGTCAGACTCAAGCCGTCTTGCATGAGGTGAGATTGCTTTTCTTTTGATGGGAGTTGAAATGCCCCCCATGTTCCAGGAAATTACCTTAAAATTAGCCACTGTATTGGTCATTCATCTGAGGGGGGAGGACAAGAAGGAGAATAAGAGGGGAGAGAGGAAGGGGAGGGAGAGAGAAAAAAAAAGGAAAAAAAAAAGGGGAGAGAAAAATGAACAGAGGGATTCTACCCATTCTAACAAACTTCTTATATCTGTATTCACAGCCTTGCCCATAGTAGTTATTTGTTAATCCTGAGTATTTAATTGTCGCAACAATTTTTCTGCCTCCTGTGGTTTATCAAAGAAATGAACCTCGCCTTTCGCATAGATTTTTAGTTTGGAGGGGTAAATAATTAAGACCTAATAGCCTTGTTGAATGAATTTTGTACAAATTGGGGCTAAATTTCTTCTTTTAGTAGCTGTTTCAGCTGAATAATCTTGGAATAGAAGGATTTTGTTTTCCTTATAGGTTATGGGCTGGTTTTTGCGAAAATAGTGGAGTATTGTGACCTTATCTTGGAAGTTAAGTAGCTTCGCTATTATAGGTCTGGGTCTGCTAGCTTCCTGTCTATCTGTTATTCGTCTCCCCATTCTGTGTATCCTCTCTACTACTATCTGTGGATGGTTGGGAGGAATCTTAAGCAGCTGTACTAATATTTCAGGAATAAATGTGTTTAAGTCTTCAGATTGACCCCCCTCGGGGACCCCTATGATGCAAACATTATTGCGCCTGGAACGGTTTTCCAGGTCTTCAATTTTATTCTGCAAACTAGAAATAGTTGCATTATTAGATTCAAGATTAGAGCCCTGGGCTGAGGTGAGATCTTCCAAATCAGATACTCTCTGTTCAGCTTCATCTAATCTGTTAGAAAATAATTTTATCTTGTGTCTAAGTAAGTTAATATCTTGTTTGATCTCAGACCTTAATGCATCAAATTTAGGGGTTAATGCCTCAAATATGCTAGAAACTAAAGCCTGTACATTAGTTAATTTGTTTATAGCCGGGATAAAAGCTGCGGAAATAGATGGCTCAGAAGGTACTTCGACAGTGGCCTTTGTCCTCCTTTCTCTCTGCTTAGCTGCCATGACTGGTGAGGGAGTCCGGGAGTGAGAGTGAAGGAATTTATCCATGTGCCGTGAAAATTTGGGAATAAACCAATTTCGTGCTCACTTACACCTCGTGCTTTATCGTGGAATCTTAATAATATAGGTGTGAAAAAGTGAAATAAGGGAAAGGGGAGAAAGGAGAGGAGAAAAAAAAAAAGAAAAAAAAAAAAAAGAAAAGGGGGGAGGAGGGGGACCCAATACGCCAACCAAGTGTTAATGATGTGACCCTGGATAATAAAATTAAGACCAGGGAAAATCAGCGTGAATATAAGACTTGGAGCAAAAAAAGAAAGAAGAAAAAGAAAAAAAGAGGAATTTTTGCTCAAGGATTAGTCCTTAAAAAGAAAAGTGGATGGGAATCACTTAACCAGCCAAGGCATAGCATCTGAGGAGAACAAAGTCAGTTGAAAAAAATAACTCAGGCGTATACAGAGGAGCCTACCTCCACATCCAAAAGGTAAGGTAAGATTAAGTTATATAGACACAATGTAAAGGTGAGGGAGGACTCAGCCAATCAATAGAGGGAATAGGGAGGGAAGGAGAAACCCTGGGTTCCCTTCCCTTATCCTCCCTACCAAGGGCAGAAAATTACAATCTTTAATTTATAAAGAAGGTAAGACTGGGTAAGGACACAGATACTTGATTCTATTAATTCACCTTTTAGTCAAGAAAACTTCTAATAGGTTCAGATAAGGTAAATTATTTAGGTAAACTTTATACGCCTGAAATTTATATAACCTGTAGTAACTTTCTAGCTTAAGGGAGTTTTAAGAATAATTTATTCGGTGATTGTGCCGTAATGTGTGGTAAGCAGAGTAAAATAGTACAGGAGGTTATATTCATTCATCAGTTGTATATCTTGCTATCATAAAGATAGTAAAAGAGCGAATAGATTCTCTAGGCCTGTTGTGTGTTAATATGTTCTAGCAAGCAAGATATAACTTTTAACACGACTAGTCCATATGGTCTAGAATCACCAGCAATATAAGTTTGGCCCTTATTCTAAAGGAGTTTTCTATATTGATATAATCTAGTACAGATTTATGCTGTTCTCATAACTAAGCTAAATATATTAGAGATGTATTAATTAAAAAAAAAACTATGGCATTAATACATAGGCACTTATCTGTTCCAGAGGAGGTAAATCTCCTAGTATATATTAGAATCGTTTAACAAAGAATGGCAGAAGTATAAAAAACTGTGCACGTATAGGGTCTAAGATATGCTAGACAGGGTGCAGCACAAAACTATGGCTTAAGATTCTCCCAAAAATAGGGAATTTTGCCAGCTAATTCAGCTTAAATGTTTATGACGCCCAGCGTAGTTACCCCAAGAAAACATATATATGCGGGATACAGTAATTGTAGCTACACAATATTAGCCTCAGGTAGGACTTATTCATATTTTGGATGGCTTACAGATTTATTTCTGACCTAAAAACAACCCAAACAAGGAAGGCAAGTATTTATCTTCTTATGGTGTTGTAAAAGACACAATACCAGGGGGGGTAGTTATCAAGCCGTCAACCTCAAATACGCTGGAATTCCGCAGCGTATTTGTGGCGAGGCTGATTCGCCTTAGTTATCAAAGGCTCGAGACCGGCAAAAGTAGAATTTTGTGACGTAAGCTTCGATCCGCCGGACTCAGTCCGACACAGATCGATTCTTACGTCACTCCAGATGTTCCGCACACAAGTGCGGCACAATCTCACTACTTTTGCTAGCTATCAAAAAACTAGCAGGTACGCTCGGCACTTTTACGGCCCAGCGTACCTGGTTTTCAATCCGCCACCCCTGGAGGCGGCGGATCCCATAGGAATCAATGGGAGTCTGACCATAGCGAAAGTACAAGTTCGCTGCTGACAGACATCCCATTGATTTCTATGGGAGCTGTCTACACCTAACACCCTAACATGTACCCCGAGTCTAAACACCACTAATCTGACCCCCCCTACACCGCCGCAACTAAATAAAGTTATTACCCCCTAAACCGCCGCTCCCGGAGCCCACCGCAAGCTACTCTATACATATTAACCCCTAAACCGCCGCTCCCGGAGCCCACCGCAACTATAATAAATGTATTAACCCCTAAACCGCCGCTCCCTGAACCCGCCGCAACCTATATTAAATGTATTAACCCCTATCCTGCCCCCCCTACACCGTCGCCACCTATAATAAATTTATTAACCCCTATCCTGCCCCCCACTACGCCGCCGCCACTGTAATAAAATTATTAACCCCTAAACCTAAGTCTAACCCTAACCCTAACGCCCCCTAACTTAAATATTAATTAAATAAATCTAAATAAATTAACTCTTATTAACTAAATGAATCCTATTTAAAACTAAATACTTACCTTTAAAATAAACCCTAATATAGCTACAATATAAATAATAATTATATTCTAGCTATCTTAGGATTTATTTTTATTTTACAGGTACCTTTCAATTTATTTTAACCATGTACAATAACTATTAAATAGTTATTAACTATTTAATAGCTTATCTAGCTAAAATAAAGAGAAATGTACCTGTGAAATAAATCCTAACCTAAGTTACAATTACACCTAACACTACACTATACTTTAATAAATTATTCCTATTTAAAAATAAATACTTACCTGTAAAATAAACCCTAAGATAGCTACAATGTAATTAATACTTATATTATAGCTATCTTAGGATTTATATTTATTTTACAGGTAACTTTGTATTTATTTTAGCTAGTTAGAATAGTTATTAAATAGTTATTAACTATTTAATAACTACCTAGCTAAAAGAAATACAAAATTACCTGTAAAATAAATCCTAACCTAAGTTACAATTAAACCTAATACTACACTATCATTAAATTAACTAAATAAACTACCTACAAATAACTACAATGAAATACAATTACATAAACTAACTAAAGTACAAAAAATTAAAAAAGCTAAGTTACAAAAAATAAAAAATTAAGTTACAAACATGTTAAAAATATTACAACAATTTTAAGCTACTTACACCTAATCTAAGCCCCCTAATAAAATAACAAACCCCCCAAAATAAAAAAAATCCCTACCCTATTCTAAATTACATAAATTTCAAAGCTCTTTTACCTTACCAGCCCTTAAAAGGGCCATTTGTGGGGGCATGCCCCAAAAAGTTCAGCTCTTTTGCCTGTAAAAGAAAAATACAACCCCCCCCCAACATTAAAACCCACCACCCACATACCCCTAATCTAACCCAAACCCCCCTTACAAAAACCTAACACTAATCCCCTGAAGATCATCCTACATTGAGTCGTCTTCACTCAGCCGAGCCACCGATGGAACTGAAGAGGACATCCGGAGCGGAAGAAGTTAATCCTCCAAGCGGCGCTGAAGAAATCTTCCATCCGATGAAGTCATCATCCAGGCGACGCTGAAGAAGTCTTCGATCCGGCCGATGTCATCTTCAAAGAGGCGCTGAAGAGGTCTTCTATCCGGGCGAAGTCATCTTCCAAGCCGGGTCTTGAATCTTCCTTCCGCCGACGCGGAACCACCTTCTTCACCGACGGACTACGACGAATGACGGCTCCTTTAAGGGACGTCATCCAAGATGGCGTCCCCTCAATTCGGATTGGCTGATAGGATTCTATCAGCCAATCGGAATTAAGGTAGGAAAAATCTGATTGGCTGATGGAATCAGCCAATCAGATTGAGCTCGCATTCTATTGGCTGTTCCGATCAGCCAATAGAATGCGAGCTCAATCTGATTGGCTGATTGGATCAGCCAATCGGATTGAACTTGAATCTGATTGGCTGATTCCATCAGCCAATCAGATTTTCCTACCTTAATTCCGATTGGCTGATAGAATCCTATCAGCCAATCGGAATTGAGGGGACGCCATCTTGGATGACGTCCCTTAAAGGAGCCATCATTCGTCGTAGTCCGTCGGTGAAGAAGGTGGTTCCGCGTCGGCGGAAGGAAGATTCAAGACCCGGCTTGGAAGATGACTTCGCCCGGATAGAAGACCTCTTCAGCGCCTCTTTGAAGATGACATCGGCCGGATCGAAGACTTCTTCAGCGCCGCCTGGATGATGACTTCATCGGATGGAAGATTTCTTCAGCGCCGCTTGGAGGATTAACTTCTTCCGCTCCGGATGTCCTCTTCAGTTCCATCGGTGGCTCGGCTGAGTGAAGACGACTCAAGGTAGGATGATCTTCAGGGGATTAGTGTTAGGTTTTTGTAAGGGGGGTTTGGGTTAGATTAGGGGTATGTGGGTGGTGGGTTTTAATGTTGGGGGGGGTTGTATTTTTCTTTTACAGGCAAAAGAGCTGAACTTTTTGGGGCATGCCCCCACAAATGGCCCTTTTAAGGGCTGGTAAGTTAAAAGAGCTTTGAAATTTATGTAATTTAGAATAGGGTAGGGATTTTTTTTATTTTGGGGGGGTTTGTTATTTTATTAGGGGGCTTAGATTAGGTGTAAGTAGCTTAAAATTGTTGTAATATTTTTAACATGTTTGTAACTTAATTTTTTATTTTTTGTAACTTAGCTTTTTTAATTTTTTGTACTTTAGTTAGTTTATGTAATTGTATTTCATTGTAGTTATTTGTAGGTAGTTTATTTAGTTAATTTAATGATAGTGTAGTATTAGGTTTAATAGTAACTTAGGTTAGGATTTATTTTACAGGTAATTTTGTATTTCTTTTAGCTAGGTAGTTATTAAATAGTTAATAACTATTTAATAACTATTCTAACTAGCTAAAATAAATACAAAGTTACCTGTAAAATAAATATAAATCCTAAGATAGCTATAATATAAGTATTAATTACATTGTAGCTATCTTAGGGTTTATTTTACAGGTAAGTATTTATTTTTAAATAGGAATAATTTATTAAAGTATAGTGTAGTGTTAGGTGTAATTGTAACTTAGGTTAGGATTTATTTCACAGGTACATTTCTCTTTATTTTAGCTAGGTAAGCTATTAAATAGTTAATAACTATTTAATAGTTATTGTACATGGTTAAAATAAATTGAAAGGTGCCTGTAAAATAAAAATAAATCCTAAGATAGCTATAATATAATTATTATTTATATTGTAGCTATATTAGGATTTATTTTATAAGTAAGTATTTAGTTTTAAATAGGATTCATTTAGTTAATAAGAGTTAATTTATTTAGATGTATTTAATTAATATTTAAGTTAGGGGGGCGTTATGGTTAGGGTTAGACTTAGGTTTAGGGGTTAATCATTTTATTACAGTGGCGGCGGCGTAGTGGGGGGCAGGATAGGGGTTAATAAATTTATTATAGGTTGCGGCAGGTTCATGGAGCGGCGGTTTAGGGGTTAAACTATTTATTTAGTTGCGGAGAGGTGCGGGATCAGCAGGATAGGGGTTAATAATTTTATAATAGAGGGCGACGGTATAGGGGGGGCAGGATAGGGGTTACTAGGTATACTGTAGGTGGCAGCGGTGTCTGGGAGCGGCGGTTTAGGGGTTAATACATTTATAAGACTTGCGGCAGGGTCTAGGAGCGGCGGTTTAGGGGTTAATACATTTATAAGACTTGCGGCGGGGTCTAGGAGCGGCGGTTTAGGGGTTAGTAACTTTATTTAGTTGCGGGGGCCTCCGGGGGCGCAGGTATAGGGGGTAGAACAGTGTAGTTTAGTGTGAGTGCTTAGTGACAGGCTAGCAATAAAGCTGGGAAAAAGCCGAAGGGCAGCGAGATCGGATGAGTGATAACTGTCACAGTCCGCTGCTCATCGCCCCGCGGCTTTTTGACAGCTTTATTTGATAACTTAGGCGAACGTATTCAAGGTCCGCGGCGGCGAAGGTAGGCGAGCTTAGGCGGACGTATTGGGCCGGCGAAGCCAGAAAAGTAGACGGCTTGATAACTACCCCCCCAGGTATCAACAGCATATAAAAGACACAGCTAGCCCAAGATAAGTTTACTTATACTGCAGAAATAAGATACCTCAGTTTAGTATAATGCTTGCCTCTATATACTATGTTGCATATAATACATTAGCTGTCAGGAAAAAGAAGGATTAATAATTGTGGCATTTGTAACAGGAGAGAATGTTACATTTTATAGAGTAGAGCTCTTGCGGCCCAGTCAACATAGCACTCTTTACTCGCCTTTACTCTTTGCCATAATTTTCTGATAAATATTTAAACATCCTATGTCCATCCAAGTCTTTAAGTTTGAAAATGCAAGCCAAGGGGGTTCCACCAAGCTTTTATAGGCAGGAATTTGGGCCCCGTAGGATAGAACAACAGTTATTGATTCCGTGGATTTGTTTGTTAACAAGGAACAACCTTTTGAAAATTACCTGTTTTCGGTGAGAATTTAGGTGAGCGTTTCAGTCCGTAGCAGTCCCCCCTCATGCAGCACCAGTGGGACGGGGAGCACTGCTCAAAAGGGCCAGGCAGGGAAGCGGACCTCAATCTCCACAACAGGAAAGCAGTAGAAAAGATCTGCTGGAGGACTGCAAGAGCGCACCAGGGCACGACAATGTTCCTCACCCCTCTCGCAGCAACGGTGGGAGGGATCAGTGGAGGAAATGTAAGTAGAATTTCCAGCAGCGGTCGTTGAGCTTGCTTTAGGGACTGCGGCAGTCGGTACCTCGCCGACACTGTTCTATGTAGCTCTATGTCAGCAGCGTGATGCTCCAGAGGAGGGGGGAGCCAGCAGTCAGCCCAGGTAAACACACCCTCCCTTGTGGTACTCCTGGGGTCTTCCTTTCTACCAGCGTGATCCTCTGAGGGCCGGCCTCCTCTCACGCAACACCGGTGGGAGAGGAGGCTACGGCAAACAATCTCAGTCACAAAGTTCCCAAGAGTTGGTTGGATGCTTCAAGCAGCTTACTTTGAATTTCCCTCCTCGCTCGAGACAGTCGCCCGGTCCTGTATTGGTCCCCTGCACAGCCCAGAGTGAACACCGGGAGCCCCCTTCCAGCCGCAGCGGCCAGCAAACAGTTCCTCAGACCAGTAAGGGGGCGTCTGTCAGAGTGAATCAGTGGAGGAGGATCGGAGGAGACAAACACCTAACAGGTCAGCGGGGAATTTCTTTGCTTACTAGTTGTCTCTTTTCTCACCGTGTCCACTTGTAATAGGTGGTGAAGCAGATAACAGTATTTTTTTGTCAATCTTATGTCATCTGTTCACCTTCTCCTTCTGTCCTGCCTGTTAGAGGAAGAATTTGCAGGTCTCTCCCAGCTAAGAGGAATGGGGTATCAGAACAGTAGGATGTAAGGCCACTGTTTGTTCCGGCAGCGTTTGTATCTTGCTGTAATACTAGCAGCCCCACATTTCCAGGGCTTAGCGCGTAAATTACCGCCAGGTGCTTGGTACAGGAGTTCAACCTCTCAGCTACCTGTGCTGAGCTCCTCCTCCGGAACCTGTCTCTCCTACAGCATGTAATTACAAACAACTTTTCAATTTACTTCCATTAATGAAAATGTGCACAGTCTTTTATATTTAGACTTTTTGAGTCACCAGCTCCTACTGAGCATGTGCAAGAATTCACAGACTACACGTATATGCATTTGTGATTGGCTGATTGCTATCACATGGTACAGGGGGAGTGGAAATATACATAACTTTGAAATTTGTTAGAAAAAATCTACTACTTATTTGAATTTCAGAGTAAATGCTATTGTATTGTCTTGTTATCTTGCATTTGTTGATTATGCAAATCTATTGTGTTTACTGGTCCTTTATTGTGTTCTTAAAAATAAATCTTTTAAACCCTTCATACCTTGCTCTTTGGTTACAACTAGCTTCCCATTGTTTTAACTAGGTGCTACCTCCTGATTGGTTAAGTCCAGCCCAGGTTGGGATACGTCATCGGAGAGGAGCTCTGCAGTGTTCCAGCTGTCCTGCCTGATTACCTGAGTCAGTCGAGTGGCTTTGAAGCCTTGGCTCGTTAGTTATTGCACTGGATGTGCAACGTCTCTTGTGAGTACCCATCTGCATATTCCACCCTTTATATTGTACTCATTACGTTATCACACTATTTGGCATCTCTTCTCCTTGTCTTATAGGACAATGTATGCGACTTCTTCACCACCTATTGAGAGAGCTGCCTTACTCACAACAGCGTTTTGTGGACCCCACTAAGAGCACTTGTTTCAGAGACTGTTTGGCTCACAATCGGTCTTATCGTGATTATTATTTTTATTTTTATTTTCTTGACATTTTTGTTTGTTTTGATTGGTATCACTATTTGCAGTTACAATTGCCATTGTTTTATTTATTATTTTTTATGTATAATTTTTCCATCGTAGTCTTCCAATCTGACAATTATTTTAACTATTTTAGCTGTATTTCATAGTTGCAATTTATGCTAGCATTTATCATCAAATTCATTGTTCCCCTGTATTCTAAGTGCTAGATTGTTTGAATAATGGAATGCAGTTAGTTTCCATGGAGTTCAGTTCTTTCAGCAGTGAATATGATTTGATCAATTCTAGGTCAAGTCCACATTACCCGCAGGCCAATGGAATGGCCGAAAGGGCAGTTCAAACAACCAAGTTCATTTTGAAGCAATCTGAGCCGGACCTAGCTCTCTTGGCCTATAGGGCAACTCCCATTCAAGCCACAGGGTTTAGCCCGGCACAGTTTATGCTAGGACATCAAATCCGCACTACCCTACCCTCTGTGGGTGTCTTCCTTTCAGCCACCTCTGTTCTTCAGGACGAGGTCCTTAGGAGGGCTGAAGAGGCGAAAAGAGGCTAACGATTCTTCTACGACAGAAAAAACTATGTGAGGCCTTTGCAGGAGCTGAATGTGGGCCAAAATGTCAGAGTTAAACTGGATGATGTGAAGAAATGGAAGATGCCTGCTACCGTAATAGGACACTCTCCAGAACCAATGTCTGATGTAGTCCTTACTGAAGCAGGGACAGTCTCACGTCGAAATAGAAGACATCTTCAGCCAGTACCTGAGAGTTGGGGACTAGATTCCTCAGAGCCACAGCCAGTGGGATCCCCTGTTTAAGATTGGTGACTTTCCCTCAGCAAGGCCACAGTGGGGATACTTCTTTGCTTCCAGCAGACTATCACCTTCTTCTGTATCAGAGTATAGTTCATGTAAAATTACCTCAAGTGGAAGAGTGGTGAAACCTACAGCCTGCTACCGGGATTAGCACTGTAGTTAGAGTAGTGACCAGAAGAATGGGCAGAAAAATCCCATGGTCACTGTGGACTAGGGTAGTCTACTCCAATGTCCAAATCAGGATTGTATTTCTTGCTATTCATATATATTCTCTTATACCTTGTTATTTGTTGTATTCTAAAAAAAATTTATACTTTATTCTTTCAATAAGGGGAAGAAGTGATGAGAGTGGGAGTGTGATGTCACCGGATGGGGGCATGGCCTGTGGCCGTTATAGTCTATGTTGCAGTTACTATGTCTGATGTGTTGTGCAGTCTGTATACTTCTATGCACTGCAATAAAATAGTGCTGTACCTTCTATGCTGTGTCCTGCATCTCCTGACACTAGCAGAATTACAAAATCATGCTCCACTTGTAATCTGGCCCAAAATAGTTTAAATGTGAACCCTTTCCTGCCTGCAGGCAAAAACAACTTTGACAATCCTTAAAGTTTCTTTGAAGAGCATTATGAATAAAAAAAAATGTTTTTGTTGCATGCATTTGATCATGTGTTTTTTCATTTACATGTCAACTTTGTTTATAGTTCTTAGACAAATGCAATAAATATGGAAAATTCTAGGTTTATCATACTCATCCAAATCTGAATGCACATATCTAGTAATATGCACAGCCAGTTGCAAAACTAACACCACCCCTAACATTCTCACTGACAACATAATTTAACTTTGCGTTAAAAAAAGGGGGATTAAACATATGGGAGTTTGAACTAATCAATTGAAATTTCCTTTGGAAGTGCATTATGTGGCTTTTTTTTATTTATTTTTTTGTTAATTCAAACTCATTTCTAATCATGTAAAATCCCCATGATAATCCATACTATTTTTACAATGTTCTTGCACATGTTCATTTTGAATGTTAATATACATTGGTCTAGATCAGGGGTGCTAAACCTTGGTGCTCCAGAGGTTTTGGAACTACATTGCCCATGATGCTCAGCCAGCTGATGCTCAGAGTCTGAGTATCATGGACAATGTAGTTCCAAAACCTCTAGAGCACCAAGGTTGAGCACCCTGGACTAGATTATAAGGGGAGCTATTATGTGTTAACATTACTTGATCGCAATCAATGGAACTTCTAGTTTTGTGTCTCATATTACAAGTTCAAAGTTATTTTTATCTCTTGAGCGATAGAGTGTCAGATAGAGTAGGTGAATTAAATATTTTACATAATAGAATTCTTGTAGTTCTTTGCTATACTATTAATATTAATGGCTTACTTCCAGTCTTAAATAAAAAGCTACATTTTACTGTGGTATTTTGGTTTGTGCTCGACCACATTTAAAGGGGCAGTCTACTCCAGAATTGTTATTGTTTAAACATATAGATAATCCCAGACGTTTAATACTATAACAGAGATTGACGAATTTTTAAAGACTTTAGGATAAGGATGCATTGTATATATCATAGGTTGATTATTGTGATAATAATATGTTAGCTGTGAATTGCAGTTTATTTTTGGACCAATGGTGTCCTGATAGCCTGCGACAGGTTTTTTTTAGGTTTCCTTTTTTTTTTTCTCCTCTTTCTTCTTCCCCTCTTCTCTCCCCTCCTTGTTTTTAGCTCTTCGGAGTTGAATTAGCGATATGCATATTTTTACTGGAGTTGAATTAGTGATATGTGGTTATGGCTGGCTTTTTTTTTTTTTTTTTATCTAAAAAATAATGCTTGAGAATATTAGGTTGTTGTCCTGGAATGAGGGAGGAATATCATCCCCAGTGAAACTTAAACTGGTAATTAGAACTCTGGGTAAACTACAACCTGACCTAGTGTGTCTCCAGGAGACTCATCTTAATGAGTAAGAGGCAATAAAGTTGAAGACTAACTGGGTAGGGGAAGTAATCTCCACTAAAGCTACAAAAAGAAAATGTGGTGTGGTAATTCTATTAAATAAACATTTAGACTATAAGATAATTAAGATAGATGTTGATAATCAAGCAAGATTTATTTTACTTCAAATATATGTCAAAGGTATAAAATTTGTAATCTGTAATATCTATGCTCCCAATAGATTTTCAATAGAATTCTGGGAAAAAATTCAAAATAGAGTATACCCATTTAAAAGCCAAAATTTAATCATATGTGGAGATTTCAATCTGACTTTAGATCCATTAATAGATCGATTTTCACATAAAAATGTAGTAGCTAATAAATATAGTGCAAAATATTTCCAGAAATTTTGTCATAGATTAAAATTAACAGACATCTGGCGAATTCAAAACCCAGATAGTTTGAAATATATGTGTGAATCTAGAGCCCATAGAACATTTTCCAGGATCGATTTGTTTCTAGTCGCTGAATCTCTCTCTATATGGCAAACAAGGACAGAGATTCGAGAGATCATGATATCGGACCATGCAATAATCTCTTTAACTCTTTCCTTAGGAAATAAGGGTAGACCCCAGAAGGCAGTGTTTTGCTTTCCACGCTTTCTATGCGCTGACCCTAGATTCCAAGCATGGTTACAAACAAAATGGCAATAGTATGGATTGAATAATGCAGAATATAGAAACAAAATTGAAATATTCTGGGAGGCTGCTAAAGTAGTGCTTAGGGGTGAGATTATGGCCTTTTTAAATATCCGAGGGAAGAAGATTAAAGCCAGAGAAATCTTATTGGCAAAAAATGTAAAAATTACATATTCGCAGGTACAGAGTGTTCCTTCATAGCAAAATTGGGACAATTATGTGATTGCTAGAAAAGAGCGAGATCTCTACTTAAAACAAAAATCCCAGTCGGAGGAAATCAGAATAAATCGTCATTATAAAGGTATTCATGGATGCTCGGAAAAATATCTAGCTAATCTTATTAAATGTAGGAGGAATTTTTTTTTGTATCGGTTATTAAAGATAAAGAGATTAGATATTCTGATACTGCAGACATTTGTAAAATATTTGCTTCTTATTATCAGCATCTTTATTCTGCGGTTAAGATTGACTTAGATAAACAAGACTTGTTCTGGTCAAATATCTTGACCCCGCAGATGCAGGCAGAAGATCTCTCTAGGTTAAATGAACCTATAACAAGAGAGGAAATTGCTATTGCTATTGATAAATTGAAACCAAATAAGGCGCCTGGCCCAGATGGTTTTCCTTCAGAATTCTATAAATGCTTAAAGGATGATTTATTACCAGTATTAGAGAATCTTTTTAACAGGTACTATACGGTAGATAGTCCGATCTCAACTTATTTCTCATTGGCTAATATCTTGCTTATATTGAAAAAGGGCAAAGATGCAGCGGATCCAGCATCATATAGACCGATCTCGGTCCTAAATTCTGATTACAAGATTATTCCTAGTATTTTAGCTTGTAGATTTTCATTGTGTATACAGAAACTCATTCATCCAGATCAGACTGGGTTCATGAGCAACAGAAATTCATGTAAGAATATAAGAAAATTATCAACTTTTCTTGATTATGCCTGGAATGATGAGCAAGAATTTAAAAGAAGTAGAGTGCATGATATGGTGGTCCTAACTTTGGACGCAGCCAAAGCATTCGATTCTATAGTATGGGAGCATTTATTTGTTCCATTGGGAAAATTCGGCATTATGGGGAATTTTGCACAATTTATCCATAGAATATACTCAAAACCTATATCGCATATATTAGTTAATGGGACTGTCTCTCCGAAGATAATATTACAGCGAAGTACACGGCAAGGCTGCCCATTATCGCTGATTTTGTTTAATGTAGCATTAGAGCCATTCGCGATTCGGGTATGGAGTTGTCTATCAGGGATATTATTAGGTCCATATCGTTTAAATATCTTATTATATGTGGATGATATTTTACTTTTTTTAGAAAATTTGCAGCAATCTATTCCTAACCTGATTCATTTATTGGAAGAATTTGATTCATTCTCAGGGTATAGAGTTTATACTGAAAAAAGCGAACTGATGATCATAGGAAAGACAGCACCCAGAACCTTTAGTAATATTTTTAAGGAAGTAGATACTATTAAATATCTGGGATTGATGTTACATAAAAATCCTAAACATTGGTATGTTGACAATTATAGGCCTCTATTTCAAAAAATTAAGACTGACCTACAATTATGGACCTCTTTTCCTCTGTCATTAATGGCTAGGGTTATATCAATTACAAAATCTCCCTTTACTTCTATCTGGTAGCGATCTAAGGAAAGTATATAGTTATTTTTCACAATTTATTTGGCAAAATAAAACACCTCATATTTCTTTATCAAGGTTAATGCAGAAGCCTGAGGTGGGAGGGTTAGCATTTCCAGATATTAATCTATATAATATTGCGGCATTAGTTAAAATTGCAATTGACTGGATAGCTAGAACAAATATATATTCTACTTCTGAAGAAGAGGCTTTTCTGATACACCTTTTCGAATTAATAGCTATATTACATTGTAAACCATGCCAGCTACCTGGTAATGTCATTTCACTTCTGACATTTAAGAACGTAGTTCTGGCCTGGCATACATTTTGTAAAAGACTAGAGTTAGATTTTACTTTCTCAGAATTTATCCCTATTCAGGGTAATCCATTATTTTCTCCGGGTATTAATCAAAAAGCTTTTCAGTTATGGGCTGAGAGAGGTTTAAGGTTGATTTATCAAGTACTCGGACCAGATGGACGAGTGTTTCCAGGAGAAACTTTATTTTTACGATTTAATCTACCCAGAGTTGATTTATTTGCTTTTTTTCAGCTACGGCATTTTGTTAATGCTCAGCAATGGACGTTTCCTATGGCTATTGCGTGGTCCGATGTCAGGACCTTACTACAGAGATTTAATGTGGGGGTTACATCAATCTCATTAATATATGATATCATGCTCTCAAAACAAACGCAAGGTATCACTGATAGGATCTGTAATTTTTGGATTCCGACCATTCCTGATATAGATCAGGATAAAATTAAGCAGAGTTTCAATATTCTAGACAAATGGAAAATTCCATCGAGTTGGAAGGAATCCCATATGAAGCTTATGAATAACTATTATTTATACCCTGCTAAATTGGCTAGATTCTATGAAACCAGATTTTCAGGATGTCCAAGATGTTCATATTTGAAAGCGGATTTATTTCATATGTTTTGGGCATGCCCTAAGATAAGTCAGTTATGGTCAAAGTTTAGATATTGGTTTAATGTTACCCACCAGTTGATTGTCTCCCTCACATTCCAGGATATTATCTTATTAATGAGCTCTAGTGAGCAAAATAATAGTTGGGTATATTCGCTAAATATAACAATAATGGCAGTAAGACAATGTATATTAAAAAAATTGGAAAGCAAGTGGAGGACCCTCCTTTTCTGAGGTAATGCAGACCATCCAAGAACAGATAAGTTTTGAATCTTACCATCTTCAAGATTCTGCAGAAAAAAGAATTAAGAAATTCTTATATAATTGGTACATTATTATTAAGTACTACCCTCTATCGATACAAAACAGATATTACGGCCCTTCCTATCATCTAATAGTTTTGCTGAAATGGTCATATTAGAATTATTCCCTTATACATGGATAACAAATGTCTCTGAGATACAAGTCTAGAGGTTCCTGGGAATATGGAGTGGAGGTAATATTTGTATAGGGAGGGGAGAGAGGAGGGAGGGAGGAGGAGGAATCCGGAAGGCCTACCCCCCCCTTTTTTTCTTTCTCTTTCTCTTTTCTTCTTTTTCTTCTTTTTTTTTGCTTCTTTTGGTGCTTCCCTTAGATAGATTTTTCTGAGGAAGTCAATTCTGAAAATGCAGATCAAAATTGTATTATATTTTGTTATATGATCTATGAATGGTTAGTCATTTACTATATATGTGTTAAACTATAGGTTATATTATGATAATATATGTGAATATTGTTCAAATTTGTCGGCAACTAATAAAGAGATATTAAAAAAAACCATATAGATAATCCCTTTATTACCCATTCCCCAGTTTTGCATAAACATCACAGCTATATTATTACACTTTTTACCTCTGTGATTACCTTGTGTCTAAGCCACTGCAGACTGTCCCCTCATTTCAGTTCTTTTGACAGACTTGCATTTTAGCCAACCAGTCCTGACTCCTAGTTAACTTCACGGGAGAGAGCACAATGTTATCTAGCTATGCTATCTAGCTATGCTATCTACAATGCTATCTAGCTGTGAAAAACTATCAAAATGCACTGAGATAAGAGGCAGCCTTCAATGGCTTAGAAATTAGTATCTGAGCCTACCTAGATTTAGCTTTTAACAAAGAATACCAAGAGAACAAAACAAATTTGATGATAACATTGAAATGGAAAATTATTTATAATTGCATGACCTATCTGAATCAATAAAGTGTCATTCTGACTAGACTGTCACTTTAATAACAGATGAAACCTAATAAGGAGAGAAAGAGAGGCGCCACATAGGGTGATATTGTCTGGAATACCAAACAAAACAAAGGCGTGTTACAGAACCCCTAAGAGTGGCTACTCACAAGATGTAGCGGCAAAACCGGAGTGCCTAGCAGGATGATACGGGACCCACAGAGTCGCCCGTAAGACTCACACAAGCATCTGGAGCATCGTACACTAAGTCATGTAGCAGGGCAGTCCAATCGGAAGTGCAGTGAAAGAGACCAACCGCCGACGTTGCACGGGATAACATGCAACAGGCTGGGCATCACAGTGTTACCAGAATGGCAAGCTCACACAGTAACGAACCTCCGTTGATAATAATAAAACTTATAACTTGGAGCAAGTAGGATAAAATCCAGTGTGTAAACTTTATTGTAGAACACACTGTTTCAGCATCGCGTTTCTCAGCCACACATGCTATTTCACCAGGCTATATAAAATAACAACTATTTACTCCATATATAAAACACTAGCTGACCAAGACCAATCAGAGACTGATGTAGAGCCACACCTTCTGAGTGTAAATTGATCCTCTAGTAGGTACAGACTACTGTATATAAAATCCAGTCAAAGATGGGTGAGCATTAATACACACCAACAAAGTGTTGGCTAAAATACAAACAAAATAACTTATAAAATTATATAGCAATGCATAGATAAAAATATATCTGTTTGGTAACATAAACCTTCATTGAAAATAAATCAAAGAACGATGTTAAGCCATACCTTCTAAATATAAATTAATCATCTAAAAGGTACAGACTGATATAGATAGACTCAGGTCAAAGTGAGGTAAACATTTAAAATATAGACAAAATATTAAATATAATAACTATAGTATTCTGATATATTTCGGAAACTTCTAAAATATTTTGCAGTGCATGAACAGAATGTACCTGTTTGGTGACATATACATTCATTAAAAATATTTGTTGATATGAGAAGATATCATAATAAAACAAATATAAATGATAAAAAAATTGCATAATATGCCCTCTGTAAAGGGAACCTAAGAGTGTACCTATATTATGTGACTCCATGACAGTATAGTAAATATAGAATCTATAAATCTATAAGGTCTAGCAAACTGACTTGTCATCATACAAGCAGATAAGGGGCGCAGGGATAGTCTTGCATAATTTGAAGGACTATTTTATAGAGGCTAGGAAAATACTACAAGAAGTCTCCTATTACATCAACCTCATCAAGATCCCACTGCCCAATTTAAGATCAAGCTCAAGGGTTTAATTGATGATGCTTTAAAGGAAGGTATGATTTTCAAAAAATAAAAAGAATTTCTAGTTCCTAGTGAACCAAACATGGATTTTTACTATCACTTGCCTAAGCTTCACAAAAATCTGACTTGTCCTCCTGGCTGACCAATCATAGCTGGCATAGGTAGCCTTACAGACGTGTCCTCTTATGTTGACCACTTTTTGCAAAAATACATTTTAGGATTGGAATCCTTTATTCGCGATTCATCTAATCTATTAACGAAACTTGAACATCTCATGATTACACCTTACCTTCTTTGGATCACTTGCAACGTTCAAGCCCTCTATTCTAACATCCAACATGACTTAGGCCTCACAGCAATAGCATATTATCTTGAACAGGATCCATATCTTCCCACCAATCAATGTGATTTTACTGTTGTCTTTGATATCTTTTATCTTTAGACGTAACTATTTTTTGTTCCAGGATGAATTTTATTTACAGATAAGGGGAACCGCTATGGGTACCAGGTTTGCCCCTAGTTATTCAAATCTATTTATGGGATCTTTTGAAGAAAAATATATATATGATCCATCATATGGGGCGAACCTGGTACTTTACAGTCGTTATATTGATGATTTGATTTTTATTTGGAAAGGTGACTTAATCTCTGCCAATCTTTTTGTAGACCATCTGAATCAAAATGATTGGGGCTTAATCTTCACTAGTACTATAGATTCTAAAAGTATTAACTTTCTTGATCTCAATCTTGAATTTATAAATGGTAAAGTCATTAGTACGAACCATTTTAAATCAGTGGACTGTAATAGTTATCTTGATTTTACCAGGCAATTTAAGCAAATTGCCGTACACTTGCTAATTACGAAACACAAAGCTCGATTATTAAAGAGCGTTTCGTTGAAAAGAAATATCCTTCATGCAAAATCAATGAGGGCTACTTTAGAGCAAAATTTGATGATAGGAACAATTATTTTGTAAACTTTAAAAATAATAAAAAAGAAACAACCGAATTATAATCAATAGAAAAACATCCTCTTTTCATCTCCCAATTCATTAGAATAAGACTTTTAAATCTAGTGTTACTGGCCGTAATTATTCTATCTTGGGACACATATCCTGTTCTTCCAAATATGTTATCTCCTCACCTGCTTTTGTGGGGTACAATATATTGGGCGTACCTGTAGAATACTTAGCATCAGATGGTCTGAACACAAACATAACATTAAAAATAATTACAAAACCACAGTGTCCCGAAACATAGCAATCTCAAACATAATGGTAATAATAATTGTTATTCTATTACACCTATAGAGTTTATTCCAAAGTCACAACTTTACAATTGTTTTTTTTAGGTTAAGACAGAGGGAGACCTACTGGATCGATGTGCTTAAGAGTATGCATCCCGCCGGTTTTAACCTCAACATTGACTTGGCAGCTTTCAACTAATCAATTTTCTCTGGCACCCCTGGATTCCGGTGGTTTTCCCTCTAGTCTTATCCACCATCTACACTTGTAATATGCTTAGACTGCCATCCCCATAGCTAGTATTTTCATTGTCTGACATTAGCCATTTAGACTCTCCTTTTAGATTTGTAGTAGTCACTCTATGGGGTGCCTTTCTAACTCTAGTGGATTGTTCACCATCTCTTCTCTCATTTGATTTGTCTATTTATCTTTATCTATATCCATTGTATGTTATTGTATCCACCTACAGGTATTAAATTACCTCTGGTCTTACCATCTTGTTTTGGTCTTGTCTAGTTTAGCATTGTCTCGTATGATATATGAGACCAGTAGAATATTACAGGAGATCACCGCTCTCCTTTTTTCTGGAGATGGCTCCCTTATCTTTGTCCCTATCTTTGCCCTAATCAGTTAGGTCCATTATTTTAATCTTTTGATGGTAATTGGGCCTCCCATCCCTCCATCATTATCATCTCCCGTTAGCCATGAGCCCTTTCTTGCTAGTCACATTGGTTTTGGCTTTCGCCCAATGGGTCAGTTTGCTAGACCTTATAGATTGTCACTCTTCTATATTTACCTATACTATATTTACCTATACTGTCATGGTCACATCATAGGTACACTCTTAGGTTCCCTTTACAGAGGGCATATTATGCAATTTTGTATCATTTATATTTGTTTTGTTATGATATCTTCTCATATCAACTAATATTTTTAATGAATGTATATAGCACCAAACAGGTACATTCTGTTCATGCACTGCTATATATTTTAGAAGTTTCCGATATATTTCAGAAGTGTTAACTGTTGTATTATAGTTAATGTGTTTAATGTTTACCTCACTTTGACCGGAGTCTATCTATATCAGTCTGTACCTTTTAGAGGATTCATTTATATCCAGAAGGTCTTTGATTTATTTGCAATGAAGGTTTATGTTACCAAACAGATATATTTTGATCTATGCATTGCTATATAATTGTATAGGTTATTTTATTTGTATTTTAGCCAACACTTTGTTGATGTATTTTAATGCTCACCCATCTTTGACTGGATTTTATATACAATAGTCTGTACCTACTAGAGGATCAATTTACACTCAGAAGGTGTGGCTCTACATCAGTCTCTGATTGGTCAGCTAGTGTTTTATATATGGAGTAAGTAGTTGTTATTTTATATAGCCTGATGAAACAGCATGTGTTGCTGAGAAACACGTTGCAGAAACAGTATGTTCTACAATAAAGTTTACACATTGGATTTTATCCTACTTGCTCCAAGTTCTAAGTTTTATTATTATCAACAGAGGTTCGTTACAGTGTGAGCTTGCCATTCTGGTAATACTGTGATGCCCAGCCTGTTGCCTGTTATCCTGTGCAACATTGGTGATTGGTCTGTTTCACTGTACTTCCGATTGGACTGCCCTGCCACATGACTTAACGTACGATGCTCCGGATGCTTGTGTGAGTCTTATGGGCGACTCTGTGGGTCCCGTAACATCCTTCTAGGCACTCTGGTTGTGCCGCTACATCTTTTGAGTAGCCACCCTTAGGGGTTCCGTAACGCGCTTTTGTTTTGTTTGGTAATCCAGAAAAAATCAACCCAGTGTCCTAGTAATTTCTACCACTTTAATAACACACTTAAGAACACGTTAAGATGCTTTGGTTAAAACATGTATCTGTCTACATATATTACCAGATTGTGCACAAAATATTACAATTGCACTTCACTTGTAATCTAGCCCATTGTCTTTTAGTTTTAATAAAAAAGTTAATAATGTGTCTTTGAGATATTTTTACAGCTAAATCCCTGATTAAAATTTGTGTGTGGAGGAAAAATTCACAGTAACTAACGTTCCCTTCCCTATTCTTTTAATAGTGAGCACAAAGTGGAAACTTATACTTGTCCATTGTTAATCCTTGTATTTAAACAATTATCATAATAAAGTTTAACATATTAGCCAAATTAAGAAGCTTAGGTAAAGTCAGAAAAAAACACTATTGCCATTTTTAGATCAAATTAAAAGGGTCAGTTTACCGTAAGATTAGTTTCCCATTTATGTGTTGAGAATGACTTGTTATAGCAGCTGCATAGTTAAGAATTTTTAGGAAAATGCTCCTTTAGGTTATTTTTCTATATGAAATAGCTGTCTCTGTTAATTAAAACCACAACCTAATCAAATTGGCTGAGCTGGAGTTATCAACTGTGATTGCTTAAACACAGTGAGATTGCATAAATGCAGTCAGTACAATGATATTTTACAGTTTTGCTAGACAGAAGCAGCTTATCATTTTAAATAACAGAAATGTCGGGGGCGTGTCCGGGCTAAGGCCTAAGATGGCAGCAAAACTGGGAGCTCTACACAGATTTATTACAATCCGCCTTGTAATCTACACTTTTTGCATTCATCCAGAGTGAAACTGACCAATATGTAATAGATAAAGCTTTGCTGGTTTGGAATATATTAATATTGTAAGAAAAGGGGCTTCCCAGACTGGACCGCAGGGATCTCTTGGCGGCCTACAAGGACAGAGATTCCAGCATCCCCCCCCCCCCCGAGAGACCGGGGTAACCAGAGTAACCACTGTGCCTCTGCACTTATTTGCTGTCGATAGAATCAGGCTGCAAACATGGAGAATGTATACACGTATATGCAGGCACTGTTCTATGAGTTTGAGAGGAACATGTTGGATCGATTTGACCGCTTACATTTCATGATGGAACAAGTGGAGGATAAGAAGAGCTACTTTGAGCCTGCTACTGTACCACCCATGGGATCTGCAACTCAGCGGCATGAAGCTGGCCTATACTACAGTCCTCAACCTCTGGTGACTGAAGAGGTACCTACAGTAATAGATCCCCGTGGCCAACTCTCGCATCTTTCTATAGTTCCTGCACGGGAGGGGGTGGCCGACCCGCCCGTGCTAAGCAGGGAACCTGTTTGTTCGATTAGAGCTGCAGAGAGGAAAAACACGGAGCACCACACTGAGAGCTTACTGGAGACAAGGGACTACCCGCGCCAGGAGAAGTACATATCCAGCTTAACCGGGGGAGCCACCTTTTTTGAGCTCCTACGGCATACTTATCACTGCCTTGAGACTCCCATCGCAGCGCACACAGCTATGACGGCTACTCAATTTAGCAGAGGGTACCGCTGGGCTGTTTTACTCTGGAATAGAACTGGAGTTGGTTGACATGACCTGGGACTTACCGGACTCTTGAGAACCGGTATCGGTTAGTGGAGAGGAACTGTTTTATCTGCTGCTGACCTCAAGAATACGTACATTAATGTGAATATTGACGACATGCAGTGTTTGATTTGAATTCCTTGCCTGATCAGTTTGTGGAATGCACGATCATTAGAGACGCATATACATGCTCCTTGTGTTTGGTAAATTTTAAAAATGTGGGCACAGACTGGGACAGGGATTTGATTTGAGTTCAGTAAGCTGCATGATCTAGATATTGCCTACTTAGAGCAGAGTAAGGGTGTAAGACAAGGATATATATTAGAGCTTTGCTTCCCTCTATGTATATTAGTTTTTCAGAACGGGTCTTACAATGATAAGTTAGCTTATACATAGCTCCACAACTAGTACCTGCTGGGTTGGTAATACTATCCCTGATAGGGGACAAAAATTAGTCGTTTTAGAATTTTGTATATCTTGCTGTAGTGTATTCTGCTCCGGAGCTGAATATATAATTTATTTATTTACTCTGCACATTGGTTTAGATTTACAAATGATGTTAGTTTTATAAATGCCTCTACTTGTTGCTTTGTATACTGGGTTATATGTTTGTAAAAATATATGTGTGGGTGTGCGCAAGTGTATGGATGCATTGTTCAGCATTTCTACCATACTAAACATGCGGTCTGACACTATGCAGAGTATTTTGTTAACATAAGGTTATAATAGGAGTTAAATACATAATATGGGTTAAGTAATAGTTGTAGGAGATGCCCAGGATATCTGTCCCAAAGTATTACCTTATACCCCATAAGACTTCGTACGACGAAACAGGTACTTAGAATTGTAGCTCTTAAATGTCTTACATATAATACAAAAGGGAATATCTCTATATTTAAAGGGACCTTCGGGGGCCCGTGCAACTATAACCCCTACATGTACCTCCAATCACTTCCCACCACATATGGTCTTGGATAGGCCAAATCCTGTCAATTGAGGTATGCTCCATTCATGGTCCTGAAGATCTTAAGGGGGTTTTGTGACAAAAAATGTATAAGCTACCCTATTACTTTAAAAATGAGGTTTTGTCATTTGAGATCAGAACCGGTCTCCTTCAATAATAGCACTGCTTCTATTACCCATTCCTGATTGCTATGTTACTTAGTTAAAGGATCAGCTGAATATTCCAAGGACAAGCACAAGCCTGCACAAGGTTTTATTTTGGTTAGTAAATTTGGGCTTATGCTCAACTAGATATTTAGAGTTGTTTTATTTGTCCTTTGTCCATACACTTATGTAAAAAGAAGGTATTGCCCATGGCTTGAAGTTATACATTTGGACTGAGTTAAGTCCAGGTTATACAGCTGTAAGGCCATGCTTGTTCAAATCACTTTGAAAAATTCAATGTATGTCAAATAGGCATGTTGCCATGATATTTCTTTATGAAGTTTTTATTCTTGTTTGCCATTTTACCTCAATAAAAATTATTTAAAAAAAAAAATAAAAAAAAATAAAATAACAGAAATGTCAACTCTTTATGTAACCTATTTTACAGTGTGAGGTTTAAAAACACAATATTGTGACCGATAAAAACAAAGGCCATTTCGTATGCAAGAAATTAATTTATCGTATAAACTGTACATGCTAAATGACTATTGTATTAATGATTTGCATTGGTATAAGGTCTTAATGGTAGGTTTACTTCAAAAGGGGAGTCACATTTTACTTTCAGATTCTCAATGAAATTTATGCTAGAAATCTTGCGTATAATATCACTTAAATATAAAAAGAGAGAGATGCACTCAGCTGAGACAGAACAAAAGCTAGAAAAACTTCCGTGCCTGTTCATTTTTGGGTGCCACTCAGGGTGCATACTCTTTTAGCACACTATGCCCCTTCACAGAGAAAAAATATCCTGTAGCATATCAGTCTGACCCTGCCCAATGACAGTCCAGCGCCGAAATACCAGGCAATTCTTCTCTGAACAAGAGAAAACAACAACCCCAGACGATCGTTTCGGCCTTTTGTGGGCCTCGTCAGTGAGGTGCAGTCGCATCCCTCTAAGGGCATGTGTGCAAGGAGTCCACGTCTGGTTTCCCCTTTTACTCTTAGGGAGACCCAAGAGCAATTTGCATAAATATAAAAAGAGAGAGAGATGCACTCAGCTGAGACAGAACAAAAGCTAGAAAAACTTCCGTGCCTGTTCATTTTTGGGTGCCACTCAGGGTGCATACTCTTTTAGCACACCTATGCCCCTTCACAGAGAAAAAATATCCTGTAGCATATCAGTCTGACCCTGCCCAATGACAGTCCAGCGCCGAAATACCAGGCAATTCTTCTCTGAACAAGAGAAAACAACAACCCCAGACGATCGTTTCGGCCTTTTGTGGGCCTCGTCAGTGAGGTGCAGTCGCATCCCTCTAAGGGCATGTGTGCAAGGAGTCCACGTCTGGTTTCCCCTTTTACTCTTAGGGAGACCCAAGAGCAATTTGCATAAATATAAAAAGAGAGAGAGATGCACTCAGCTGAGACAGAACAAAAGCTAGAAAAACTTCCGTGCCTGTTCATTTTTGGGTGCCACTCAGGGTGCATACTCTTTTAGCACACTATGCCCCTTCACAGAGAAAAAATATCCTGTAGCATATCAGTCTGACCCTGCCCAATGACAGTCCAGCGCCGAAATACCAGGCAATTATTCTCTGAACAAGAGAAAACAACAACCCCAGACGATCGTTTCGGCCTTTTGTGGGCCTCGTCAGTGAGGTGCAGTCGCATCCCTCTAAGGGCATGTGTGCAAGGAGTCCACGTCTGGTTTCCCCTTTTACTCTTAGGGAGACCCAAGAGAAATTTGCATAAATATAAAAAGAGAGAGAGATGCACTCAGCTGAGACAGAACAAAAGCTAGAAAAACTTCCGTGCCTGTTCATTTTTGGGTGCCACTCAGGGTGCATACTCTTTTAGCACACTATGCCCCTTCACAGAGAAAAAATATCCTGTAGCATATCAGTCTGACCCTGCCCAATGACAGTCCAGCGCCGAAATACCAGGCAATTCTTCTCTGAACAAGAGAAAACAACAACCCCAGACGATCGTTTCGGCCTTTTGTGGGCCTCGTCAGTGAGGTGCAGTCGCATCCCTCTAAGGGCATGTGTGCAAGGAGTCCACGTCTGGTTTCCCCTTTTACTCTTAGGGAGACCCAAGAGCAATTTGCATAAATATAAAAAGAGAGAGAGATGCACTCAGCTGAGACAGAACAAAAGCTAGAAAAACTTCCGTGCCTGTTCATTTTTGGGTGCCACTCAGGGTGCATACTCTTTTAGCACACTATGCCCCTTCACAGAGAAAAAATATCCTGTAGCATATCAGTCTGACCCTGCCCAATGACAGTCCAGCGCCGAAATACCAGGCAATTCTTCTCTGAACAAGAGAAAACAACAACCCCAGACGATCGTTTCGGCCTTTTGTGGGCCTCGTCAGTGAGGTGCAGTCGCATCCCTCTAAGGGCATGTGTGCAAGGAGTCCACGTCTGGTTTCCCCTTTTACTCTTAGGGAGATCCAAGAGCAATTTGCATAAATATAAAAAGAGAGAGAGATGCACTCAGCTGAGACAGAACAAAAGCTAGAAAAACTTCCGTGCCTGTTCATTTTTGGGTGCCACTCAGGGTGCATACTCTTTTAGCACACTATGCCCCTTCACAGAGAAAAAATATCCTGTAGCATATCAGTCTGACCCTGCCCAATGACAGTCCAGCGCCGAAATACCAGGCAATTCTTCTCTGAACAAGAGAAAACAACAACCCCAGACGATCGTTTTGGCCTTTTGTGGGCCTCGTCAGTGAGGTGCAGTCGCATCCCTCTAAGGGCATGTGTGCAAGGAGTCCACGTCTGGTTTCCCCTTTTACTCTTAGGGAGACCCAAGAGCAATTTGCATAAATATAAAAAGAGAGAGAGATGCACTCAGCTGAGACAGAACAAAAGCTAGAAAAACTTCCGTGCCTGTTCATTTTTGGGTGCCACTCAGGGTGCATACTCTTTTAGCACACTATGCCCCTTCACAGAGAAAAAATATCCTGTAGCATATCAGTCTGACCCTGCCCAATGACAGTCCAGCGCCGAAATACCAGGCAATTCTTCTCTGAACAAGAGAAAACAACAACCCCAGACGATCGTTTCGGCCTTTTGTGGGCCTCGTCAGTGAGGTGCAGTCGCATCCCTCTAAGGGCATGTGTGCAAGGAGTCCACGTCTGGTTTCCCCTTTTACTCTTAGGGAGACCCAAGAGAAATTTGCATAAATATAAAAAGAGAGAGAGATGCACTCAGCTGAGACAGAACAAAAGCTAGAAAAACTTCCGTGCCTGTTCATTTTTGGGTGCCACTCAGGGTGCATACTCTTTTAGCACACTATGCCCCTTCACAGAGAAAAAATATCTTGTAGCATATCAGTCTGACCCTGCCCAATGACAGTCCAGCGCCGAAATACCAGGCAATTCTTCTCTGAACAAGAGAAAACAACAACCCCAGACGCTCGTTTCGGCCTTTTGTGGGCCTCGTCAGTGAGGTGCAGTCGCATCCCTCTAAGGGCATGTGTGCAAGGAGTCCACGTCTGGTTTCCCCTTTTACTCTTAGGGAGACCCAAGAGCAATTTGCATAAATATAAAAAGAGAGAGAGATGCACTCAGCTGAGACAGAACAAAAGCTAGAAAAACTTCCGTGCCTGTTCATTTTTGGGTGCCACTCAGGGTGCATACTCTTTTAGCACACTATGCCCCTTCACAGAGAAAAAATATCCTGTAGCATATCAGTCTGACCCTGCCCAATGACAGTCCAGCGCCGAAATACCAGGCAATTCTTCTCTGAACAAGAGAAAACAACAACCCCAGACGATCGTTTCGGCCTTTTGTGGGCCTCGTCAGTGAGGTGCAGTCGCATCCCTCTAAGGGCATGTGTGCAAGGAGTCCACGTCTGGTTTCCCCTTTTACTCTTAGGGAGACCCAAGAGCAATTTGCATAAATATAAAAAGAGAGAGAGATGCACTCAGCTGAGACAGAACAAAAGCTAGAAAAACTTCCGTGCCTGTTCATTTTTGGGTGCCACTCAGGGTGCATACTCTTTTAGCACACTATGCCCCTTCACAGAGAAAAAATATCCTGTAGCATATCAGTCTGACCCTGCCCAATGACAGTCCAGCGCCGAAATACCAGGCAATTCTTCTCTGAACAAGAGAAAACAACAACCCCAGACGATCGTTTCGGCCTTTTGTGGGCCTCGTCAGTGAGGTGCAGTCGCATCCCTCTAAGGGCATGTGTGCAAGGAGTCCACGTCTGGTTTCCCCTTTTACTCTTAGGGAGACCCAAGAGCAATTTGCATAAATATAAAAAGAGAGAGAGATGCACTCAGCTGAGACAGAACAAAAGCTAGAAAAACTTCCGTGCCTGTTCATTTTTGGGTGCCACTCAGGGTGCATACTCTTTTAGCACACTATGCCCCTTCACAGAGAAAAAATATCCTGTAGCATATCAGTCTGACCCTGCCCAATGACAGTCCAGCGCCGAAATACCAGGCAATTCTTCTCTGAACAAGAGAAAACAACAACCCCAGACGATCGTTTCGGCCTTTTGTGGGCCTCGTCAGTGAGCAACCCCAGACGATCGTTTCGGCCTTTTGTGGGCCTCGTCAGTATAATATCACTTGTAATCGAGGCCTATATCTTATCATTTATTTTAAAATTGAAAATAGAAAGTTTGGAAAGTGAAACATATTAATGCTAAAATTACTTAAACTGATTTATAATAATTTACTGTACACATATTGCATTGATATTAACAGTGAAGTGAAAACCTTATCCCAAACATATTAGACATAGACAGTCTATAATTAATATTGTATTAATATATTTTACTTTCCTTTAGGCAGCTTATTTGTTATTCCATTAATATCTATGAGAATACTTGCAAGAACGCACTATATATCCTGTAATACCCATGGTTCTTTTAGTTTTTGTCTGTTTTTATGGATATAAATTAATGGGTGCTCAAAAATGGTAAAAAGTCACCCAAGTTGCAAAATTACATTCTGTTGTATAAATTTAAACAAATGTAAATGCCCCCCCCCCCCCCATAATTTGAAAATTAGGACATATTATTTTACCATTAGAATGCCCCTTTAAATAGAGCATACAAGATAAGCATGAGCATTTGGCAGCTTTATTAGCTGCTGAATGAGGAAGAAGGTGTTTGCTTGTGGAATTCGGCTATTTTCGGTGTTGGATTGATTCTTGTGAAAGATCACCACACTAATATCTGTGCAATTCCAGATCCTACTGTGGTGATCACGAGCAGCCTCCATCTTCTGCAATTGAAGTTCCTGAATGCCCATTCCTAATACAAAATATGCAATGTCATTCATTTGAAAGTGGTACGTTGACATATAGGGGTCAATGTATCAAGTTATGAAGCAGCTGTTTAAAGACCTCTGCTCCATAACCTGCCTACGCTGTCTGCATTTATCGATGTGCAGGGGACATGATACTCTACATCGTATCATGTCCGCTCGATCATTAATGAATTGACCCCATAGGATCCTCATCATTAAAGTGACAGTCTAATTCAGAATTGTTATTGTTTAAAAAGATAGATAATCCCTTTATTATCCATTCCCCAGTTTTGCATAAACCAACACGGTTATATTAATATACTTTTAACCTCTGTACTTTTTACCTTGTATCTAAGCCTCTGCAGACCGTCGCCTTATCTCAGTCCTTTTGACAGACTACCAAGAAAACAAAACAAATGTGATCATAAAAGTAAAATGGAAAGTTGTTTTAAAATTTCATGCCCTATGGGAATGATGAAAGTTTATTTTTTACTAAACTGTCCCTTTAAGGCAAAACTATGTTTTTAATTAATTCTGTCTTACTTCACCAATCTTTTTATCAGCCATTCCTCCCATTAAAATATATAGTTGTGTTAAATGACCCAGTACATCATATCCAGGGATAGGCACAGACAAAGGCTGTGGTGGGCATTTTCCAAAGTACAAACCTTAGTGAAGGACACCAAGATACATTTGAAATTAAAAACATCATTATATAGAGCTGGATGTTATTATACTGATGCAGATACCACTGATCCTATAACCAGCCCTCTTCTGACTATACCCATGTGCCAGTGTCACTACTGTGTCATTATATAGTGCTTGGTGTTATTATACTGATGCAGATACCACTGACCCTATAACCAGCCCTCCTCTGGCTATACCCATGTGCCAGTGTCACTACTGTGTCATTATATAGTACTTGGTGTTATTATACTGATGCAGATACCACTGATCCTATAACCAGCCCTCTTCTGACTATACCCATGTGCCAGTGTCACTACTGTGTCATTATATAGTGCTGGGTGTTATTATACTGATGCAGATACCACTGATCCTATAACCAGCCCTCCTCTGGCTATACCCATGTGCCAGTGTCACTACTGTGTCATTATATAGTGCTGGGTGTTATTATACTGATGCAGATACCACTGGTCATATAACCAGCCCTCCTCTGGCTATACCCATGTGCCAGTGTCACTACTGTGTCATTATATAGTGCTGGGTGTTATTATACTGATGCAGATACCACTGACCCTATAACCAGCCCTTGTCTGGCTATACCCATGTGCCAGTGTCACTACTATGTCATTATATAGTGCTGGGTATTATTATACTGATGGAGATACCATTGATCCTATAACCAGCCCTCCTCTGGCTATACCCATGTGCCAGTGTCACTACTGTGTCATTATATAGTGCTGGGTGTTATTATACTGATGCAGATACCACTGATCCTATAACCAGCCCTCCTCTGGCTATACCTATGTGCCAGTGTCACTACTATGTCATTATATAGTGCTGGGTGTTATTATACTGATGCAGATACCACTGATCCTATAACCAGCCCTCCTCTGGCTATACCTATGTGCCAGTGTCACTTCTGTGTCATTATATAGCGCTGGGTGTTATTATACTGATGCAGATACCACTGATCCTATAACCAGCCCTCCTCTGGCGATACCCATGTGCCAGTGTCACAACTGTGTCATTATATAGTGCTGGGTGTTATTATACTGATGCAGATACCACTGATCCTATAACCAGCCCTCCTCTGGCTATACCCATGAGCCAGTGTCACTACTGTGTCATTATATAGTGCTTGGTGTTATTATACTGATGCAGATACCACTGATCCTATAACCAACCCTCCTCTGGCTATACCCATGTGCCAGTGTCACTACTGTGTCTTTGTATAGAGCTGGGTGTTATTATACTGATGGAGATACCACTGACCCTATAAACAGCCCTCCTCTGGTTATACCCATGTGCCAGTGTCACTACTGTGTCATTATATAGTGCTGGGTGTTATTATACTGATGGAGATACCACTGACCCTATAACCAGCCCTCCTCTGGTTATACCCATGAGCCAGTGTCACTACTATGTCATTATATAGTGCTGGGTGTTATTATACTGATGCAGATACCACTGATCCTATAACCAGCCCTCCTCTGGCTATACCTATGTGCCAGTGTCACTTCTGTGTCATTATATAGCGCTGGGTGTTATTATACTGATGCAGATACCACTGACCCTATACCCATGAGCCAGTGTCACTACTGTGTCATTATATAGTGCTGGGTGTTATTATACTAATGCAGATACCACTGACTATATAACCAGCCCTCCTCTGGCTATACACATGTGCCAGTGTCACTACTGTATCATTATATAGTGCTTGGTGTTATTATACTGATGCAGATACCACTGATCCTATAACCAGCCCTCCTCTGGCTATACCCATGTGCCAGTGTCACTACTATGTCATTATATAGTGCTGGGTATTATTATACTGATGCAGATACCACTGATCCTATAACCAGCCCTCCTCTGGCTATACCCATGTGCCAGTGTCACTACTGTGTCATTATATAGTGCTTGGTGTTATTATACTGATGCAGATACCACTGACCCTATAACCAGCCCTCCTCTGGCTATACCCATGAGCCAGTGTTACTACTTTATCATTATATAGTGCTTGGTGTTACTATACTGATGCAGATACCACTGATCCTATAACCAGCCCTTGTCTGGCTATGCTCATGTGCCAGTGTCACTACTGTGTCATTATATAGAGCTGGGTGCTATTATACAGATGCAGATACCACTGACCCTATAACAAGCACTCCTCTGGCTATACCCATGTGCCAGTGTCACTACTATGTCATTATATAGTGCTGGGTGTTATTATACTGATGCAGATACCACTGATCCTATAACCAGCCCTCCTCTGGCGATACCCATGTGCCAGTGTCACTACTGTGTCATTATATAGTGCTTGGTGTTATTATACTGATGCAGATACCACTGATTCTATAACCAGCCCTCCTCTGGCTATACCCATGAGCCAGTGTCACTACTGTGTCATTATATAGTGCTTGGTGTTATTATACTGATGCAGATACCACTGATCCTATAACCAGCCCTCCTCTGGCTATACCCATGTGCCAGTGTCACAACTGTGTCATTATATAGTGCTGGGTGTTATTATACTGATGCAGATACCACTGATCCTATAACCAGCCCTCCTCTGGCTATACCCATGAGCCAGTGTCACTACTGTGTCATTATATAGTGCTTGGTGTTATTATACTGATGCAGATACCACTGATCCTATAACCAACCCTCCTCTGGCTATACCCATGTGCCAGTGTCACTACTGTGTCTTTGTATAGAGCTGGGTGTTATTATACTGATGCAGATACCACTGATCCTATAACCAGCCCTCCTCTGGCTATACCTATGTGCCAGTGTCACTACTGTGTCATTATATAGCGCTGGGTGTTATTATACTGATGCAGATACCACTGATCCTATAACCAGCCCTCCTCTGGCTATACCCATGTGCCAGTGTCATTACTGTGTCATTATATAGTGCTGGGTGTTATTATACTGATGGAGATACCACTGACCCTATAAACAGCCCTCCTCTGGTTATACCCATGTGCCAGTGTCACTACTGTGTCATTATATAGTGCTGGGTGTTATTATACTGATGGAGATACCACTGACCCTATAACCAGCCCTCCTCTGGTTATACCCATGAGCCATTGTCACTACTGTGTCATTATATAGTGCTGGGTGTTATTATACTGATGCAGATACCACTGACCCTATACCCATGTGCCACTGTCACTACTGTGTCATTATATAGTGCTGGGTGTTATTATACTGATGCAGATACCACTGATCCTATAACCAGCCCTCCTCAGGCTATATCCATGTGCCACTGTCACTACTGTGTCATTATATAGTGCTGGGTGTTATTATACTTATGCAGATACCACTGATCCTATAACCAGCCCTCCTCTGGCTATACCCATGTGTCAGTGTCACTACTGTATCATTATATAGTGCTGGGTGTTATTATTCTGATGCAGATACCACTGATCCTATAACCAGCCCTTCTCTGGTTATACCCATGAGCCAGTGTCACTACTGTGTCATTATATAGTGCTTGGTGTTATTATACTGATGCAGATACCACTGATTCTATAACCAGCCCTCCTCCTGGCTATACCCATGTGCCAGTGTCACTTCTGTGTCATTATATAGTGCTGGGTGTTATTATACTGATGCAGATACCACTGATCCTATAACCAGCCCTCTTCTGACTATACCCATGTGCCAGTGTCACTACTGTGTCATTATATAGTGCTTGGTGTTATTATACTGATGCAGATACCACTGACCCTATAACCAGCCCTCCTCTGGCTATACCCATGTGCCAGTGTCACTACTGTGTCATTATATAGTACTTGGTGTTATTATACTGATGCAGATACCACTGATCCTATAACCAGCCCTCTTCTGACTATACCCATGTGCCAGTGTCACTACTGTGTCATTATATAGTGCTGGGTGTTATTATACTGAAGCAGATACCACTGATCCTATAACCAGCCCTCCTCTGGCTATACCCATGTGCCAGTGTCACTACTGTGTCATTATATAGTGCTGGGTGTTATTATACTGATGCAGATACCACTGGTCATATAACCAGCCCTCCTCTGGCTATACCCATGTGCCAGTGTCACTACTGTGTCATTATATAGTGCTGGGTGTTATTATACTGATGCAGATACCACTGACCCTATAACCAGCCCTTGTCTGGCTATACCCATGTGCCAGTGTCACTACTATGTCATTATATAGTGCTGGGTATTATTATACTGATGCAGATACCATTGATCCTATAACCAGCCCTCCTCTGGCTATACCCATGTGCCAGTGTCACTACTGTGTCATTATATAGTGCTGGGTGTTATTATACTGATGCAGATACCACTGACCCTATACCCATGAGCCAGTGTCACTACTGTGTCATTATATAGTGCTGGGTGTTATTATACTAATGCAGATACCACTGACTATATAACCAGCCCTCCTCTGGCTATACACATGTGCCAGTGTCACTACTGTATCATTATATAGTGCTTGGTGTTATTATACTGATGCAGATACCACTGATCCTATAACCAGCCCTCCTCTGGCTATACCCATGTGCCAGTGTCACTACTATGTCATTATATAGTGCTGGGTATTATTATACTGATGCAGATACCACTGATCCTATAACCAGCCCTCCTCTGGCTATACCCATGTGCCAGTGTCACTACTGTGTCATTATATAGTGCTTGGTGTTATTATACTGATGCAGATACCACTGACCCTATAACCAGCCCTCCTCTGGCTATACCCATGAGCCAGTGTTACTACTTTATCATTATATAGTGCTTGGTGTTACTATACTGATGCAGATACCACTGATCCTATAACCAGCCCTTGTCTGGCTATGCTCATGTGCCAGTGTCACTACTGTGTCATTATATAGAGCTGGGTGCTATTATACAGATGCAGATACCACTGACCCTATAACAAGCACTCCTCTGGCTATACCCATGTGCCAGTGTCACTACTATGTCATTATATAGTGCTGGGTGTTATTATACTGATGCAGATACCACTGATCCTATAACCAGCCCTCCTCTGGCGATACCCATGTGCCAGTGTCACTATTGTGTCATTATATAGTGCTTGGTGTTATTATACTGATGCAGATACCACTGATTCTATAACCAGCCCTCCTCTGGCTATACCCATGAGCCAGTGTCACTACTGTGTCATTATATAGTGCTTGGTGTTATTATACTGAAGCAGATACCACTGATCCTATAACCAGCCCTCCTCTGGCTATACCCATGTGCCAGTGTCACAACTGTGTCATTATATAGTGCTGGGTGTTATTATACTGATGCAGATACCACTGATCCTATAACCAGCCCTCCTCTGGCTATACCCATGAGCCAGTGTCACTACTGTGTCATTATATAGTGCTTGGTGTTATTATACTGATGCAGATACCACTGATCCTATAACCAACCCTCCTCTGGCTATACCCATGTGCCAGTGTCACTACTGTGTCTTTGTATAGAGCTGGGTGTTATTATACTGATGCAGATACCACTGATCCTATAACCAGCCCTCCTCTGGCTATACCTATGTGCCAGTGTCACTACTGTGTCATTATATAGCGCTGGGTGTTATTATACTGATGCAGATACCACTGATCCTATAACCAGCCCTCCTCTGGCTATACCCATGTGCCAGTGTCATTACTGTGTCATTATATAGTGCTGGGTGTTATTATACTGATGGAGATACCACTGACCCTATAAACAGCCCTCCTCTGGTTATACCCATGTGCCAGTGTCACTACTGTGTCATTATATAGTGCTGGGTGTTATTATACTGATGGAGATACCACTGACCCTATAACCAGCCCTCCTCTGGTTATACCCATGAGCCATTGTCACTACTGTGTCATTATATAGTGCTGGGTGTTATTATACTGATGCAGATACCACTGACCCTATACCCATGTGCCACTGTCACTACTGTGTCATTATATAGTGCTGGGTGTTATTATACTGATGCAGATACCACTGATCCTATAACCAGCCCTCCTCAGGCTATATCCATGTGCCACTGTCACTACTGTGTCATTATATAGTGCTGGGTGTTATTATACTTATGCAGATACCACTGATCCTATAACCAGCCCTCCTCTGGCTATACCCATGTGTCAGTGTCACTACTGTATCATTATATAGTGCTGGGTGTTATTATACTGATGCAGATACCACTGATCCTATAACCAGCCCTTCTCTGGTTATACCCATGAGCCAGTGTCACTACTGTGTCATTATATAGTGCTTGGTGTTATTATACTGATGCAGATACCACTGATTCTATAACCAGCCCTCCTCCTGGCTATACCCATGTGCCAGTGTCACTTCTGTGTCATTATATAGTGCTGGGTGTTATTATACTGATGCAGATACCACTGATCCTATAACCAGCCCTCTTCTGACTATACCCATGTGCCAGTGTCACTACTGTGTCATTATATAGTGCTTGGTGTTATTATACTGATGCAGATACCACTGACCCTATAACCAGCCCTCCTCTGGCTATACCCATGTGCCAGTGTCACTACTGTGTCATTATATAGTACTTGGTGTTATTATACTGATGCAGATACCACTGATCCTATAACCAGCCCTCTTCTGACTATACCCATGTGCCAGTGTCACTACTGTGTCATTATATAGTGCTGGGTGTTATTATACTGAAGCAGATACCACTGATCCTATAACCAGCCCTCCTCTGGCTATACCCATGTGCCAGTGTCACTACTGTGTCATTATATAGTGCTGGGTGTTATTATACTGATGCAGATACCACTGGTCATATAACCAGCCCTCCTCTGGCTATACCCATGTGCCAGTGTCACTACTGTGTCATTATATAGTGCTGGGTGTTATTATACTGATGCAGATACCACTGACCCTATAACCAGCCCTTGTCTGGCTATACCCATGTGCCAGTGTCACTACTATGTCATTATATAGTGCTGGGTATTATTATACTGATGCAGATACCATTGATCCTATAACCAGCCCTCCTCTGGCTATACCCATGTGCCAGTGTCACTACTGTGTCATTATATAGTGCTGGGTGTTATTATACTGATGCAGATACCACTGATCCTATAACCAGCCCTCCTCTGGCTATACCTATGTGCCAGTGTCACTACTATGTCATTATATAGTGCTGGGTGTTATTATACTGATGCAGATACCACTGATCCTATAACCAGCCCTCCTCTGGCTATACCTATGTGCCAGTGTCACTTCTGTGTCATTATATAGCGCTGGGTGTTATTATACTGATGCAGATACCACTGATCCTATAACCAGCCCTCCTCTGGCGATACCCATGTGCCAGTGTCACAACTGTGTCATTATATAGTGCTGGGTGTTATTATACTGATGCAGATACCACTGATCCTATAACCAGCCCTCCTCTGGCTATACCCATGAGCCAGTGTCACTACTGTGTCATTATATAGTGCTTGGTGTTATTATACTGATGCAGATACCACTGATCCTATAACCAACCCTCCTCTGGCTATACCCATGTGCCAGTGTCACTACTGTGTCTTTGTATAGAGCTGGGTGTTATTATACTGATGGAGATACCACTGACCCTATAAACAGCCCTCCTCTGGTTATACCCATGTGCCAGTGTCACTACTGTGTCATTATATAGTGCTGGGTGTTATTATACTGATGGAGATACCACTGACCCTATAACCAGCCCTCCTCTGGTTATACCCATGAGCCAGTGTCACTACTATGTCATTATATAGTGCTGGGTGTTTTTATACTGATGCAGATACCACTGATCCTATAACCAGCCCTCCTCTGGCTATACCTATGTGCCAGTGTCACTTCTATGTCATTATATAGCGCTGGGTGTTATTATACTGATGCAGATACCACTGACCCTATACCCATGAGCCAGTGTCACTACTGTGTCATTATATAGTGCTGGGTGTTATTATACTAATGCAGATACCACTGACTATATAACCAGCCCTCCTCTGGCTATACACATGTGCCAGTGTCACTACTGTATCATTATATAGTGCTTGGTGTTATTATACTGATGCAGATACCACTGATCCTATAACCAGCCCTCCTCTGGCTATACCCATGTGCCAGTGTCACTACTATGTCATTATATAGTGCTGGGTATTATTATACTGATGCAGATACCACTGATCCTATAACCAGCCCTCCTCTGGCTATACCCATGTGCCAGTGTCACTACTGTGTCATTATATAGTGCTTGGTGTTATTATACTGATGCAGATACCACTGACCCTATAACCAGCCCTCCTCTGGCTATACCCATGAGCCAGTGTTACTACTTTATCATTATATAGTGCTTGGTGTTACTATACTGATGCAGATACCACTGATCCTATAACCAGCCCTTGTCTGGCTATGCTCATGTGCCAGTGTCACTACTGTGTCATTATATAGAGCTGGGTGCTATTATACAGATGCAGATACCACTGACCCTATAACAAGCACTCCTCTGGCTATACCCATGTGCCAGTGTCACTACTATGTCATTATATAGTGCTGGGTGTTATTATACTGATGCAGATACCACTGATCCTATAACCAGCCCTCCTCTGGCGATACCCATGTGCCAGTGTCACTACTGTGTCATTATATAGTGCTTGGTGTTATTATACTGATGCAGATACCACTGATTCTATAACCAGCCCTCCTCTGGCTATACCCATGAGCCAGTGTCACTACTGTGTCATTATATAGTGCTTGGTGTTATTATACTGATGCAGATACCACTGATCCTATAACCAGCCCTCCTCTGGCTATACCCATGTGCCAGTGTCACAACTGTGTCATTATATAGTGCTGGGTGTTATTATACTGATGCAGATACCACTGATCCTATAACCAGCCCTCCTCTGGCTATACCCATGAGCCAGTGTCACTACTGTGTCATTATATAGTGCTTGGTGTTATTATACTGATGCAGATACCACTGATCCTATAACCAACCCTCCTCTGGCTATACCCATGTGCCAGTGTCACTACTGTGTCTTTGTATAGAGCTGGGTGTTATTATACTGATGCAGATACCACTGATCCTATAACCAGCCCTCCTCTGGCTATACCTATGTGCCAGTGTCACTACTGTGTCATTATATAGCGCTGGGTGTTATTATACTGATGCAGATACCACTGATCCTATAACCAGCCCTCCTCTGGCTATACCCATGTGCCAGTGTCATTACTGTGTCATTATATAGTGCTGGGTGTTATTATACTGATGGAGATACCACTGACCCTATAAACAGCCCTCCTCTGGTTATACCCATGTGCCAGTGTCACTACTGTGTCATTATATAGTGCTGGGTGTTATTATACTGATGGAGATACCACTGACCCTATAACCAGCCCTCCTCTGGTTATACCCATGAGCCATTGTCACTACTGTGTCATTATATAGTGCTGGGTGTTATTATACTGATGCAGATACCACTGACCCTATACCCATGTGCCACTGTCACTACTGTGTCATTATATAGTGCTGGGTGTTATTATACTGATGCAGATACCACTGATCCTATAACCAGCCCTCCTCAGGCTATATCCATGTGCTACTGTCACTACTGTGTCATTATATAGTGCTGGGTGTTATTATACTTATGCAGATACCACTGATCCTATAACCAGCCCTCCTCTGGCTATACCCATGTGTCAGTGTCACTACTGTATCATTATATAGTGCTGGGTGTTATTATACTGATGCAGATACCACTGATCCTATAACCAGCCCTTCTCTGGTTATACCCATGAGCCAGTGTCACTACTGTGTCATTATATAGTGCTTGGTGTTATTATACTGATGCAGATACCACTGATTCTATAACCAGCCCTCCTCCTGGCTATACCCATGTGCCAGTGTCACTTCTGTGTCATTATATAGTGCTGGGTGTTATTATACTGATGCAGATAACACTGACCCTATAACCAGCCCTCCTCTGGCTATACCCATGTGCCAATGTCACTACTGTGTCATTATATAGTGCTGGGTGTTATTATACTGATGCAGATACCACTGACCCTATAACCAGCCCTCCTCTGGCTATACCCATGTGCCAGTGTCACTACTGTGTCATTATATAGTACTTGGTGTTATTATACTGATGCAGATACCACTGACCCTATAACCAGCCCTCCTCTGGCTATACCCATGTGCCAGTGTCACTACTGTGTCATTATATAGTGCTGGGTGTTATTATACTGATGCAGATACCACCGATCCTATAACCAGCCCTCCTCTGGCTATACCCATGTGCCAGTGTCACTACTGTGTCATTATATAGTGCTGGGTGTTATTATACTGATGCAGATAACACTGATCTTATAACCAGCCCTTCTCTGGCTATACCCATGTGCCAGTGTCACTACTGTGTCATTATATAGTGCTGGGTGTTATTATACTGATGCAGATACCACTGACCCTATAACCAGCCCTCCTCTGGCTATACCCATGTGCCAGTGTCACTACTGTGTCAGTATATAGTGCTGGGTGTTATTATACTGATGCAGATACCACTGATCCTATAACCAGCCCTCCTCTGGCTATACCCATGTGCCAGTGTCACTACTGTGTCATTATATATTGCTGGGTGTTATTATACTGATGCAGATAACACTGATCTTATAACGAGCCCTCCTCTGGCTATACCCATGTGCCAGTGTCACTACTGTGTCATTATATAGTGCTGGGTGTTATTATACTGATGCAGATACAACTGATCCTATAGCCAGCCCTCCTCTGGTTATACCCATGTGCCAGTGTCACTACTGTGTCATTATATAGTGCTGGGTGTTATTATACTGATGCAGATACCACTGGTCATATAACCAGCCCTGCTCTGGCTATACCCATGTGCCGGTGTCACTGCTGTGTCATTATATAGCCCTGGGTGTTATTATACTGATGCAGATACCACTGGTCATATAACCAGCCCTGCTCTGGCTATACCCATGTGCCAGTGTCACTGCTGTGTCACTATATAGTGCTTGGTGTTATTATACTGATGCAGATACCACTGATCATATAACCAGCCCTCCTCTAGCTATACCCATGTGCCAGTGTCACTGCTGTGTCATTATATAGTGCTTGGTGTTATTATACTGATGCAGATACCACTGATTCTATAACCAGCCCTCCTCTGGCTATACCCATGTGCCAGTGTCACTACTGTGTCATTATATAGTGCTGGGTGTTATTATACTGATGCAGATACGACTGATCCTATAACCAGCCCTCCTCTGGCTATACCCATGTGCCAGTGTCACTACTATGTCATTATATAGTGCTGGGTGTTATTATACTGATGCAGATACCACTGGTCATATAACCAGCCCTGCTCTGGCTATACCCATGTGCCGGTGTCACTGCTGTGTCATTATATAGCCCTGGGTGTTATTATACTGATGCAGATACCACTGGTCATATAACCAGCCCTCCTCTGGCTATACACATGTGCCAGTGTCACAACTGTGTCATTATATAATGCTTGGTGTTATTATACTGATGCAGATACCACTGATCCTATAACCAGCCCTCCTCTGGCTATACACATGTGCAAGTGTCACTGCTGTGTCATTATATAGTGCTTGGTGTTATTATACTGATGCAGATACCACTGATTCTATAACCAGCCCTCCTCTGGTTATACACATGTGCCAGTGTCACTACTGTGTCATTATATAGTGCTTGGTGTTATTATACTGATGCAGATACCACTGACCCTATAACCAGCCCTCCTCTGGCTATACCGATGTGGCAGTGTCACTGCTGTGTCATTACATAGTGCTGGGTGTTATTATACTGATGCAGATACCACTGATCCTATAACCAGCCCTCCTCTGTCTATACCCATGTGCCAGTGTCACTACTGTGTCATTATATAGTGCTGGGTGTTATTATACTGATGCAGATACCACTTACCCTATAACCAGCCCTCCTCTGGCTATACCCATGTGCCGGTGTCACTGCTGTGTCATTATATAGCCCTGGGTGTTATTATACTGATGCAGATACCACTGGTCATATAACCAGCCCTGCTCTGGCTATACCCATGTGCCGGTGTCACTGCTGTGTCATTATATAGCCCTGGGTGTTATTATACTGATGCAGATACCACTGATCCTATAACCAGCCCTCCTCTGGCTATACCCATGTGCCAGTGTCACTGCTGTGTCATTATATAGTGCTTGGTGTTATTATACTGATGCAGATACCACTGATCCTATAACCAGCCCTCCTCTGGCTAAACCCATGTGCCAGTGTCATTACTGTGTCATTATATAGTGCTTGGTGTTGTTATACTGATGCAGATACCACTGATCCTATAACCAGCCCTCCTCTGGCTATACCCATGTGCCGGTGTCACTGCTGTGTCATTATATAGCCCTGGGTGTTATTATACTGATGCAGATACCACTGGTCATATAACCAGCCCTGCTCTGGCTATACCCATGTGCCAGTGTCACTGCTGTGTCACTATATAGTGCTTGGTGTTATTATACTGATGCAGATACCACTGATCATATAACCAGCCCTCCTCTGGCTATACCCATGTGCCAGTGTCACTGCTGTGTCATTATATAGTGCGTGGTTTTATTATACTGATGCAGATACCACTGATTCTATAACCAGCCCTCCTCTGGCTATACACATGTGCCAGTGTCACTGCTGTGTCATTATATAGTGCATGGTGTTATTATACTGATGCAGATACCACTGATTCTATAACCAGCCCTTCTCTGGCTATACACATGTGCCAGTGTCACTGCTGTGTCATTATATAGTGCTGGTTGTTATTATACTGATGCAGATACCACTGATCCTATAACCAGCCCTCCTCTGGCTATACCCATGTGCCACTGTCACTACTGTGTCATTATATAGTGCTGGGTGTTATTATACTGATGCAGATACCACTGACCCTATAACCAGCCCTCCTCTGGCTATACCCATGTGCCAGTGTCACTACTGTGTTATTATATAGTGCTGGGTGTTATTATACTGATGCAGATACCACTGGTCATATAACCAGCCCTCCTCTGGCTATACCCATGTGCCAGTGTCACTACTGTGTCATTATATAGTGCTGGGTGTTATTATACTGATGCAGATACCACTGATCCTATAACCAGCCCTCCTCTGGCTATACCCATGTGCCGGTGTCACTACTGTGTCATTATATAGTGTTTGGTGTTATTATACTGATGCAGATACCACTGACTCTAGAACCAGCCCTTGTCTGGCTATACCCATGTGCCGGTGTCACTGCTGTGTCATTATATAGTGTTTGTTGTTATTATACTGATGCAGATACCACTGATTCTATAACCAGCCCTCCTCTGGCTATACGCATGAGTCAGTGTCACTACTGTGTCATTATATAGCGCTGGGTGTTATTATACTGATGCAGATACCACTGACCCTATAACTAGTCCTTTTCTGGCTATACCCATGTGCCAGTGTCACTACTGTGTCTTTGTATAGAACTGGGTGTTATTATACAGATGCAGATACACATTCAGTATTTAACTCAGGCTTTATTTGTTCCATAACGTATCACCCAATATTGCTAGCAGTTTCTTGACAAGCCACAAACTCTATTCACACTATATATATTTTTTTATTCCTATTATTTAATTAGAAAGAAAATATATACTAAGGTTGTGGCAGACACTGCAAAGGTTAGTCACGGACACCAGTGTCCGTCTATGGACACTTTGCCTATCCCTGATCATATCTCACACAGAAAAGGAGAACTACTAGTAATACACAAAAACAAAACTAATTATGTAAATGTCTGAAATTGTTAAATATTTCAATTTCTCTATAGTTATGTTAAAGTTGTCTTTCTTAATAGAATGTAATTTATCTCAGCAATCTTGCAGAAGCAAACAGGGGTCTGACTGCAGGGTTGGAATTTTAGCAATTTTTCAGCTAAACCATGATTTAAAAAGTGGTGATTGCACTGATGAAGTATTTTGTCCCTTAGTTGTGTCTTGTTATGTCAAAGCTGGCAAGGTGTCATCATATATTTTATCTTTTTTCATCTTTTAAGTTTTCTTATGTGCTTATGTTAAGGTGGAATATTTTATAGAGGTTGTATTTTTTATTCATTTTTATTCCTTTGTTTTGCTATGATTTTTTAAACATTTTAGTGGTATACTAGGCAGTGGAAGTTATTCTATGAAACAGGAAGATAACAGTTGCAAAATAGAAGTGGATTTATTGGCTTCAGTGGAGCTTATCTCGCCTCTTGCTACTATGATAAGGGGTAGGTACAAATATTTATGAATTCCACATTATTTTAGCTGCATAGTTACACTTTTTTTCATTGAGATATTAGTTTTAACATTGCATTTTATTTAAAGGGACACTACAATAAAAATGTGTTTTCCCTTAACGTGTTTTCAATTAGTTATTTTATCAGCTGCAGAGTATATAATGTATGAGATGTTCTTTTTTAAGGCTTATTCGTGTATATGAATTAGCTGATTTGGTGTTTTGAAGCCACAACCTAATAAAATGGGTTGAGCTTGTAGATATAATCAGATCTCATTACTTTATCACATTGTGTACATATACTTGCTTCTTTATCTTATATCTGTCCATAAACCAAACACCAATACTTGGAGAGAACAATGGAAAATTAACATTTTATTACCGTATCTCTTCTATAACCCATTGGGAGTGTAATTTCTTCTACTGGCTGTGTTTGCCTCAAGGCCAAAAACTTTCAGGATAGGTGGGGAAACCACAGGCAAAATAATCTATTGCAAATTTATATAGAGAAATAGAGAGAGTAGTTAATACCGCTATTTGTTACTTTTCGGTGCTTCCCTTATATTGTAAAATATATATAAAAGCCAAGAAAGAAAGATTAGGGCATATAATGATCCCCTAAAGAAAGAAGGGAAAAGCAGCACACAAAATAAGTATAAATATCAGTTTTATAAACTATTAAATACATCCAATTGGCATTCGCCCATTTAAGCCTTGTAGCACTGCACAGAGCAAGCGTATCGCAAACAAACATATACTGTATATAGATATATCTATACAGGGGAACCTTGAAACAGTACATACACGGTATTTACAACTAGTAACTAGCCTGCATGTGGTCAGATACTAAATAACCATATAGAATGCAAACATATATTAGATCAACTAGTTATAGAACCAGCTGGACTCATGCATATGAATGAACAGACAGGGAATTGGACAGCAGTATAAACTGCACACTAGGTCCCACAGCGTGTTTGTTACAGACAGTCTCGTTCCCAGAAATGACCACAGATCAGACTGCACATAAGGTCAAACGTACAGTACAATAGTTGGTATACTTGTACTCATCATTGGGGATTGTATTCTTTATAGAGACAAATCCCGTTTCCCTTAGCAAAGTAACTGCATATTAGGCTGTACACTGGGTCGTAAGTATATTATTTTTGTGGAAAATGTTGCACTTATCTTAATGCGTATGTCAGCGTTCACGTAGCCTTCAAACCTCTGACACTCTCACTGGGTGTGACCTCAGTATAACAAATCAAGTGGAGGAGTTGCCTCAACTGCAACGTCTTTTCTCATTGGTTACAGACGTCAAAGTCCGTTCCTTATTGGCCCACAAAGCTTACGCTGAAATAACAGAGTTATCCACGCTCGATACAGTGTATCGGATCTTACCACAGATGTACCATAAATGTAACTTTATACATCCAACACTCATATATAGTGTATAGCGAGTCTTACCACAGATGTACCATTCTTTGCGACTGCTTGTGCTGCTCACTCTGCTGCGGATAACCACCGTATCAGAAAAGTAGAGAGTCATGCATTATCCATAGTGTAATTCCACACAGCAATGTCTTGCTACAGGTGCAGACATAACAGCAAGCTGTCAAAATTTAAAAAAAAAAAAAACAGTGATAATGTATAATTCTAATTTTTTTTCAAAAATTGTAAACTATGAAGCGAAACAACAAAAAACATATGTGTTGCATGATCACTTCAGAAACTATTGATCTGGACAAAACTGACTTTGCTATTAAGTTTAAAAATATAGAAAAACGTATTTTTACAAGTTAGTAAGTCTTTAAAGCATAACGCTTCCTTGCCCAAATGAACAATCTGTTCTTTAATTATAATGGCACTACACACCTATGGACAATGATGTAGGTAATTATAGTAGAAATTATATAAATCATTTAAAATGAAGCTTGACAGGGAAACACCTAAGGTAAATGTAGTATTGAATATTAAAAGTGACCTAGACCATAATTGCCAGCAATTTTAAAAGTTCATTAGCTTCTAAATTGATGGATAAATGGTTCATGTAATATTTTAAATACAAAATAAAATAATTTTGTACATGTTTTTATAGAATACTTATGACTAAACATAATAGCATCTGATGTTTTTGAGTATTTTGTTTAAATGTTATATGTATACAACTGTTGGATAAAAAATTTTTTAACTGATTTTCTGTAGTTTGCTTCAATCACTAGGCTCACTGTGAAAAGCCGCAGAATTTCCAATCATAAATACTAAGGAAATATGCTTTAATCTATGAGTTACCATCTTTGGGTTTAAGGAAATTTAATACTACAGACACATTCTCTTTTAATAAGGATATCAGTTGATAGTTTACCTCCAAATGTTACAGACAATTTACACCGCTTCCACAACTAGCAGTATTTCTTTTAACAGTTGTTTCCTTTCACTTTTACCTTTTTTGTGAATCGAAAAGATATCAGACAGTTTTGTGGTCTGGACAAGCAATCAGGAAAGGGTATGGATCATGGGTGGGGTTATGGCATTTCTGCTAAATGCCACAAAGGGGACAGCAAGAAATAGCTCACAAATTAAGACTGTCCTAAAAAATTGTGTGACAGTTGGGAACTGTGGGAATTATAAAAAGATATCAATGGGGGTCGAGCTAACTGGAGCCGAGTGCAGACACACATTAGAAGAGCTCTGTTATTCTATTAATTAAAATAAGAATAATATTTACTCTTTTGAGAGCTACACCAGTTAATATATTTGCCAAGATATTCTACATCTTCCTGACTGCAAGTCTGTACCTGGAGGGCTTGAGTGCTAATATCAGTGAGGCCTATTACCTTATTAGCACTGGGCTGTAAAATGTGTCTGGTAGCCTATACAGGGGTCTTTGTTGCAAATTGCCAGTGGGCACAGTTCCCAAATAGAACCCAGTGGCAGGAGTCAGATAATTACCTAATATAAGTTATAATAAGATGTTACGGTTACCCTTAGTCTCGCTGAGAGATGGACCGCTTAGTAGCCTGGATCCCTATTGCTAAAGAGGGGAGAAGCTGCTTTCCATAGTATTCTATATGAGTCTCGCAAATATAGAATAATCTCCCTTAGCTGCAGTACAGCTAGGATACCCTTCTGCCCACAAAAACGAGTCAACGCTGCGATTGAGGGTCAAACAAGAACTCAGGACTGGGATGCCCAGCCTGCTTTTTATTAAGGTTACATGCACACAGGGCACTCCCAGGGGGAGAGGGGGGGAAGCACAAAATCCCCCATCACACATTTAGATAGAGAGCACTGTCCTTTGACAGGCCACAATAGGATTACAGTACTTAAGATAACAAGTTTACAAGTTCATCTTATCAATTAGCAGTCTGGCTCCAGAGGTGATTAGACAATAGTTTCTAAAAGCTGAAAAAAAAGAGTTAACTCTTTATGAAATGATACTTGTTACGGTTTTCTTGGAGCCCTTCTTAGGCGCTGGCTTGCTGGTTCAGGCATTGCTGCTGGGAAATAAGCTCTTCACAACAAAATAACTAATGCTTCTGTAACATAAGAGTAATCCGATACGTCACAACAGATAAGGTAAAGGCAAAAAACGTGGTCAGCAAATCCAAGGTAAGGGCAGGCAGCCAGTGTTTAGTCAGTAAACTAAACATCTCTTCTCCATTTTCAACACTCTCCTCTATCCACCTGCACCACCCCCTTCATCTGCCTTTAGTGCTCAAGACTTGGCAGACTACTTTTTCAACAAAACACTTACCATCCGAAGTAACATCCACAAGACTGCAACCTTCCATCTCCACCCACGGTCACCCCCTCCACCACTCTCAGTACCTTCCCCCCCAACCACTGATAATGAAGTGAGTTCCCTAATGTTTCCTCACACCTCACTACCTGCCCACTTGGCCCTATCCCTTCAATCTAATACCTTCTCTGTCTTCTACCCTCACGTCTGCTCTTACTCACATATTCAACCGATCCCTTACTACTGGTTCATTTCCATCATCCTTCAAACATGAAAAGGTCACCACCATCCTCAAAATCCCTCCCTCAACCCCAATTCTCTTTCAAACTACCGCCCCATATCACTGCTTCCACTAGCTTCAAAATTCCTGGAAAAACTAGTTTTCTATCGCCTAACCCACTTCCTATCCTCCAACTCATTGCTTGACCCCCTGCAATCTGGCTTCTGTCCCCAACACTCAACTGAGACTGCCCTCACCAAGGTTACTAACAATCTTCTTTCTGCTTAAAACAATGGTCAGTATTCTATACTTAACTTACTTGACCTGTCTGCTGCCTTTGACACTGTTGACCATCCCCTCCTCCTATGGACTCTAAGCTCCCTTGGGCTCTGTGACATCGCCCTCTCCTGGATCCACTCTTATCTTTCTAATAGGTCCTTTTCTGTCTCATTTGCTGGTGACTCCTCCTTTTCATTGCCTCTGTCTGTTGGAGTACCTCAAGGCTCTGTTATAGGCCCTCTATTCTTCACTATTTATACTTCCTCACTGGGTAAACTTATTAATAGCTAGGGCCTTATTAGTATCTATCACCTCTATGCTGATGATACACAGATCTACCTATCCAACCCTGCACTCTCTCCTTCTGTCATTTTCCCACATCAGTGACTGCTTATCTGGCATTTCTTCCTGGATGGCCTCTCATCACCTAAAAATCAACATGTCCAAGACTGAGCTTCTTCTAATCCCCCCATCTAATTCTACTCCAGTTTCTAACTTTACTATCACTGTTGGTGACACCGCTATCTCCCCATTACCCCAAGTCTGCTGCCTAAGAGTTACACTTGACTCCAATCTGTCCTTCATACCTGTCACAACCACCTACACAATATCTCCAAAATTCGTCCTTTTCTGAGTGCTGAAACCACTAAACAGCTAATCCATTCCCTAGTAATTAGTTACTAATAACCTACTAACTGGCCTTACTCTCTCCCGCTTCTCCCCCCTACAATCCATCCTAAATGCCTCTGCTAGGCTAATCCACCTCTCCCAATGCTCTGTATATGCTGCACCCCTCTGTGAGTCCCTTCACTGGCTCCCCATTTACAGCAGAATTAAATTCAAAATTCTCACTCTGACCTACAAAGCCCTTGCCAATGCAGCCCCCCTACCTGTCCTCACTCATCAACAAATATACTCCAGCCTGTCCCCTAAGATCCAACAATGATCTTCTCCTTGCCTATTCTACCATCACCTCCTCCCATGCTAGACTACTCGACTTCTCTTGTGCGGCACCAACCTTCTGAAATACACTTCCTCGAGCTGTCAGACTGTCCCCAACCTCTCCTCCATTAAATGCTCCCTAAAGACTTTCTTGTTCAGGTAAGCCTATTACCAAATCAGTAACTAATAAATTCCACTTGCCTAATAGTTGCCCTCATCTAACTCCACACTAACATCATTTCCACTTTTGCAGTCCCTACCTCCTGTTTCTCACCCTCCTACCCATTTAGATTGTAATTTCCCATGGGAACAGGGCTCCCAATTCCTCCTGTATTTGTTTGTTAAATTTTGTCTGGTGTCTCATATTGTACTGTCCTTTTATCTTTGTTACCCATGGACAGTGCTGCAGAATCTGTTGGCGCTTTATAAATAAAGAATAATAATAATAATAAAAAAGCCAGAGGTCAAAAGCAAGGAAGTCAAGGCAAGATAGGGGCTCAGGAAAAAGGTACTCAGAGAAAAACGCTTGGTCTCTGGAAAAAGGCAGAATAACCTAACACTGAACTGCCCAGACTTTATAGCTCATAGGGACAAGGAACACCCCCATAACCATGGTGACGCTAGGAGCCGCCCCCTAGGAGGCCAATCAAAATGCCAGGGACATGATGCGTGCACCCGCGTGCATGCACTCACCAGCACCCGAGAATGCCTGCCACACCGGCCATGCGGGAAGGCCAGGAGGACACTCGCTATCATATCTGAGGGCCCCCTGGTAAGGAGATGTGTCCTGGTCCCATGACAGTGGCCCCCATCAAAGCACGATTTACAGGCGCAAACTGGGGAAGGTCTGTCAGGGAACATCCAAAAGGCACATACTGTACCTTAGCAGCAGCATGAATGTTACCTACAGGTTCCCAGGAATGTTCCTCAGGACCGTGCTCCTTCCAGTGAACCAAGTATTATATTGTGCCAACGTCTCTTCCTGGAATCCAGGATCTTTTATACCTTGTATTCGTCATTGTCCTGTACTCAGATAGGTGATGGAGGCAAAGTTTCATGACCAGGAAAGCGGTTTTCATACCAGGGGTTGAGCAAAGAGACGTGGAGGACTGGATGGATCTTATACTGAGGAGGGAGTATCAGTTGGATGGCAATAGAACTTATTATTATAGAAATGAAGAATGGACCATTGTAACAAGGAACAAGTTTCTTCGTTGGGCAGGAGATTTGGAGATATCGAGTAGAAAGCAAAGCTTTCTTTACTATATGATATCTAGGATCAGGAGTTCTCCTTTTGTCAGCTTGCTTTTTCTGTTGTGCCTGGGTGGTGATCAACTGTCGAACTAGTGAGCATAGTTGTGAATGGATGGTGCATAAGCGTTGAGACACCTCAGGTACTGGAATAAAAGAGGGCAAATCAGGTAGAGTTTTAGGATGATATCCATAATTAGTGAAAAAAGGAAAGTACCCACTGGAAGCATTCTGATGATTGTTGTATGCAAATTCTGCTAATAGAAGGAGTTTCATCCAATCATCCTGTAGATAGGAAGAAAAGCAGCATAAATACTGTTCCAAGGTTTGGTTTGTTCTCTACATTTGACCATTGGATTTTGGATGATAGGCAGAGGACAAGCCATGGATGATGCGTAGACTATTACAGAAGTGTGTCCAGAAACGTGAGGTGAACTGGGACCCACGATCCGAGACTATATTATGTGGTATCCCATGGAGATGAAAAAATGTTCTGAAGGAAGTTTTTTGTGCTGTAGAAACATTGGGAACAGGAATAAAATGAGTGCATCTATCTACCGCAACCATTATTGTAGTGTGATCTTGAGATGGTGGTAAGTCCACAATAAAGTCCATGGATATGTCTGTCCAAGGTTGTGTTGGCACAGGTAAGGGCTGTAGTAACCCAGAAGGTTTTTTTGGTTGAATGTTTGCTACGTATACATACAGAGCATGAATTTAGAAATACATCAGCAGATAAAGAAGGCCACCAAAAGTGATGTTGTACTAACACTAGGGTGTTTTGTACCCCACGGTGTCCAGCCATCAGATTGTCGTGGTGGTGCTGTAAAAACTTCAGGCGGTGATCAAGAGGAATGTAGATTTGTTGGTGGTGGTACCGGAGACCTTGAACAACTGGAAGATTTTCTGCTTCTACCGGTACATTGGTGCTGGATCTTCTAATAGTATTTATGAAAGTGTTTTGTATAGCAAGGAAATAAGATGGTTTTAAAATCGGTTCTTTTTCTTTTTGGATACAAGGCATTTCTGTTGCATATATACATGACAGGGCATCAGCTTTGCCATTTTTGGAACTGGTCGGTATGTGATATGGAGATTGAAGCAAGCAAAGAACAGAGCCCAGCCAGCTCTAGTAATTTCGCAAAACAGAGTTATTCTAGCGGTCCGTATAGACCGTTACAGGATATATAGTGCCTTCAAGCCAGTGTCTCCATTCCTCCAGGGCCATTTTTATGGCGAGTAGTTCTTTCTCTCCCACTGTAAGGTCTAGAATGTAACGTTGGTATAAATATGAGATTTGTTGCTAGGAACCCAGAATCCAGATAATATTAGTGAATTAAATGGATAGAGGCAATTAGCATTTAATCCAAATGAAGGTATTGTATACACAGAGTGTTCCCCTCAGGTGTATATCAGAAATAGCAAAATTAGTAGAGGAGCTGAGCACAGGAATAAACAGTTCTTGTTAGTCAAGTGATTCAAAAGTGTACATACACTGATTTCAGCAGAGTTCATATAATTGCTAGACGCTAATGTGGTGAAAATAATGATTGAATGAATGTGAATTTCAACATCAAGTATGTCAGCTTTATCTTATCAGGTAAGTTCATAAACGTAACACTGAGGCAATAACAGTCAGTTCCAAGAGCAAGCAGCTTAGACATACAGCATATCCAAAGCAGGGTTAACGGTCAGAGCAACAAAAAGGTTAGGCAGATTGAATAGCAAGTAAGCAATAGAAGAGGTTGCACAGAGAGGTTGTTCAGGTAAGTTAGCAAGTAAAGTCAAGCGCAGTTAAGCAGGTTGATAAGGATCTGCAATTTGCAGGTATACTTGCAGTTTAGAAGCTGGTTAAAAGAGGCTTTGAAGCGGAGTCCGTGTGTGATGAATCACTGAGGAGGCTGTGAACGTCAGCGGTAGCACAGCTTAGCGTGATCCGGAAGTGAAGGCAGATACTAGTTGCCAGCAGCGCTGGAGGTCGAGGCTGAGAGAGCAGGCTGAGAGATTGGGGAGAGCCAGGAGGAGGCAATCAAAAGTGAAGACACAGCAGGGGAGAAAAGTCTTTGAAAAGGTTAGATACTTGGATAGCGGAGGACAGCAATACATAGACAGGCAATCCAGAAGTAGGTCAAGAACTGCTGGGATATATAAACAGGCTTGATTAGACTCTGATCCACAGCAAACTAGTTATAGGAACAAAATATTCAAGCAAAGTTAGATAGCAGGAAGTGACCTAAATAGTCTATACAGAAACGGGAGGAGCAACACTTAAGGAGGTTTATACAGTTGGGCAAAAAAGTATTTAGTCAGCCACCAATTGTGCAAGTTCTCCCACTTAAGAAGATGAGAGAGGCCTAAAATTTTCATCATAGGTATACCTCAACTATGAGAGACAAAATGTGGAAACAAATCCAGACAATCACATTGTCTGATTTGAAAATAATTTATTTGCATATTATGGTGGAAAATAAGTATTTGGTCACCTACAAACATGCAAGATTTCTGGCTCTCACAAACCTGTATCTTCTTCTTTAAGAGGCAACTCTGTCCTCCACTCATTACCTGTATTAATGGCACCTGTTTGAACTTGTTATCAGTATAAAAGACACCTGTCCACAACCTCAAGCAGTCACACTCCAAACTCCACTATGGTGAAGACCAAAGAGCTGTCGAAGGACACCAGACACAAAATTGCAGACCTGCACCAGGCTGGGAAGACTGAATCTGCAATAGGCAAGCAGCTTGGTGTGAAGAAATCAACTGTGGGAGTAATAATTAGAAAATGGAAGACATACAAGACCACTGATAATCTCCCTCGATCTGGGGCTACACGCAAGATCTCACCCCGTGGGGTCAAAATGATCACAAGAACAGTGAGCAAACATCCCAGAACCACACGGGGGAACCTAGTGAATGACCTGCAGAGAGCTGGGACCAACGTAACAAAGGCTACCATCAGTAACACACTACGCCGCCAGGGACTCAGATCCTGCAGTGCCAGACGTGTCCCCCTGCTTAAGCCAGTACATTTCCGGGCCTGTCTGAAGTATGCTAGAGAGCATTTAGAGGATCCAGAAGTGGATTGGGAGAATGTCATATGGTCAGATGAAACCAAAGTAGAACTGTTTGGTAGAAACACAACTCGTCATGTTTGGAGGAGAGAGAATGCTGAGTTGCAACTAAAGAACACCATACCTACTGTGAAGCATGGGGATGGCAACATCATGCTTTGGGGCTGTTTCTCTGCAAAGGGAACATGAAAGAATGAATGGGGCCATGTATTTTGAGATTTTGAGTGCAAACCTCCTTCCATCAGCAAGGGCATTGAAGATTAAATGTGGCTGAGTCTTTCAGCATGACATTGATCCCAAACACACCACCCTGTCAATGAAGGAGTGGCTTCATTAGAAGCATTTCAAGGTCCTGGAGTGGCCTAGCCAGTCTCCAGATCTCAACCCCATAGAAAACCTTTGGAGGGAGTTGAAAGTCCGTGTTGCCCAGCGACAGCCCCAAAACATCACTACTCTAGAGGAGCTCTGCATGCAGGAATGACTTACAGAAAACGTTTAACTTCTGTCATTGCCAACAAAGGATATATAACAAAGTATTGAGATGAACTTTTGATATTGACCAAATACTTATTTTCCACCATAATTTGCAAATAAATTCTTTCCAAATCAGACAATGTGATTGTCTGGATTTGTTTCCACATTTTGTCTCTCATAGTTGAGGTATACCTATGATGAACATTACAGGCCTCTCTCATCTTCTTAAGTGGGAGAACTTGCACAATTGGTGGCTGACTAAATACTTTTTTGCCCCACTGTAGAGTTCTTACACCCACATAATAATTTATTTCTGCAGCTGTTAATTTGCGAGAATAGAAGGCTATTGGATGAAAAAGATTCTTATCACCTGACTTCTGTGACAAGAATGTGCTTAAAGCAAGGTCAGAGGCATCTGTTTCCTAGTAAAAGAAGCGTTTAGTGTCTGGCTGCACTAAAACTGGAGTTTGGGTGAAGAGGTGTTTAAGGGTGGTAAATGTGTGCTGTTCGGCTTGTGCCCAAATACATGATGTTAAATTCTTGGTTAAAGCTGTTATGGGTGCACATATAGAGGAGAGGTTTCATATGAATCATCTATAAAAGTTAGTGAATCCAAAGAATTGTTGAACCACGTGTTTATTTTTAGGAACTGGCCAATCTATGATGGCTTGTATTTTCTTGACGTGTTGTTCATGTTCAGGAAGTGTGTGAGAAAATATGATGATATCATCCAGGTAATTAACAAGGTAAGTATCTAATAAATAAAAAAAAAAACATTGTTGATAAAGTGTTTGAAGGTGGCAGGAGCATTATACAACCCGAAGGGCATGACTGTATATTCATAATTTCTGTAACATGAACAAAAGGCAGTTTTCCACTCATCCCCCTTCCTTACCCTTACCAGGTTGTATGCACCTCTTAAATCAAACTTGGTGAAGACCTTAGCATCTTTGACTCTGTCTAGTAGTTCTGGAATTAATGTAAGGGATATTTATTATTCACTGTAATGGTATTAAGGGCTCTGTTATCTTCACAAGGTTGCTGACCTTCATCTTTCTTACCCACAAAGAAAATACAAGTGCCTACTGGTGAAGTAGATGGTCGTATGAAACCTTTAGTAAAATTCTCTTCTATGTGTTCTTTAAGGTGTTTTGATTCCGGTTCAGATCGAGGAAAAAATACAACCATAGGACAAAGGAGCTCCAGGCAGCAAATCGATGGGACATTCATACGGCCTGTGAGGTGGTAGAATATCAACTCCTTTCTTTTCAGACATCTGAGAAATCCTTATACTTTGAGGGTAGAAGTGATGAATTGTTTGCAGTCAACAGAAGAGTGGTGGGGTAAGAAGATTGCAGGAAAGTAGTGATATAGAAGGATGAAAGTAAAGACAATTTGCCTGTTGTCACACTTATCATCATCTATAAACCATCAGCATTTCTGGGACAATATTAATATTAATATTATTTATCCCTATGAGGTCTGAATATTTCTCTTGTTGTTTTACTGCTGCATTCTCTGTCACTAGCCTCCCCATCCCCTATTTACTCGCCCACTAGTGGGTATCTGCCATTTGCCCCCAGATCCTTCTACAGCCTTTAATAGGCATGTCCTTTAGACCTTATTTGGACATTATTCTTTCACCAACATTGATTACATTTTCAACAATGCAGTAATCCATTTCTCTATTGGGGACTGGACACATATTGGTTATTTCTAAAAGAGCTTTATGTTATTTATTTTAGTATATTGTTACTACCTCTGGAGGGTGTTTCCAGTGCCTTCTACTACTATGTACTGAAAAATACAGGGAGGCAAGACCATAGTCTGTAATATTTTACTCAAATAACCTTGTTTCCAGGCTTTTATAATGATAGCTCAGTCTAATAAGAAAAAGCAGAAACAACATGAAGGCCCTAAGCTCACTGTGGCTTATAAGGTTAATAGTAAACTTCAATAAGACAGAAACCTAACTGCTCTTGAATCTGGTCTGGAAGATACCAACATGCCAGGAAGAAGAGACACTTCTTTAACTGACACTATCAATTCACTCTCTGCAAAAATTAATTATCACTTTAATTGTTCACACACGCTATAAAGACCTCAGTGACAGATCTGAGATGCAACATTGCCTCTCTTGGTGAGTTGACTGACAAGCTAGATAGAAAACATGAGATTATCTCTGATTTAGAACTAAAATTAGAGGACCTAGAAGATAGGTCACTCTAGAACAATAACCAAGTCAGAGTAGTTCCTGAGGAAGTACTTACGGCTGACCTACCAGAGTTTCTTTCTTCCTTTTTTAAAGAATTGCTGGGGTCCTTACAAGATTCAGACCCTCTGATTGACAGAGCAAATAGGGCATTTCATCCAAAAAATGTATCTTCAGATCAACCATGTGATGTTATAATTCGACTGCACTACTACATTTTTAATGAGAAAATACTAAGAGATGCCTTTAAAAATGAGTTATTTGCTAACCCATACCAAACTATATAGAATTTTCCTGACCTTACGTCTTTCACACTGGCAAAGAAGAGGACTTTCCTACCAGTTACTCATTGCCTAGGTAAAAATATTATTAAATACAGATTGGGTTAACCTGTTAAATTGTTCTTGAAACATAAGGGACAAACATTTAATAACAACTATTAAGCAAGAACTGAAACTATTAGAGTCTTGGTCCCTCTAACATAATGCACCTCAGCCCTCGGCAACTTCTGAACCTAGAAGATTGGCAATCACTACAGCATTTTCCACCTCTTCCTAAAAGATCTGTAATGCTGATATTGCTCTATCAGACCAAACTTTGCCAGTAGTCTTCTTAAGCAAATCAGGTAGTAAAATAGGTACTTTTATCAATGTTCACCTCAGGGTAAACGTAGTAACTGGCAAAGAAAGCATGTAGCCATTCAGCTTGAATAAGATTAGTTATACCCTTCAAATATTATCATTGTATCCAATCGCAGTTATACATATATAACAAGTCAAGACGACTTACCGCTGTATCACCGCATCTTATGGTTCCTCACTTTCCCTAAATTGAAAGACATTCTCTCATCAGATCAGTGAGTTTGCACCTATTTCATTATGCGCACACAATGGTGTGTACATACATTGGCGTGCGTCTTTTCCTTGCGCCGGTCATGTCCAACAAGCGTCAGCCTTACACTCTTGCTGGCAGGGCTCTCACTGATGCCCTCAGTGATCAATATCCAAATTTACTTAACAGAAGACAGTGTGCAGAGTGTTAGAAAAAGGTGAAGATGTCAAGGCTCTAAAAGATAAAAAGTAGCTTTATTTGATATATAAAGTTAAAATGTGGATCAAGGGCACAGCACACATAGTACTCACTATACACAGCTGACACGTTTACGCCTACACAGCGTTTCATCAGAGCTGAATAACACACTAATGGACATGACAATTTATAAGTGTGGAGTTGTTCAAATCAGCCAATCCAATGTCCTTACATTCTTTTCTTACATAATTGTCAGTAACTTTATATTTAAACAATGTTTAAAAACAATATAGCAAATTAAAACATATAGAGATACAAATAACTCTGTTGTGGATGGTAACTTACATTCATTCTGATGCCAAATATTAAAGACCATGAAATTGCATGAAGCTATGCAAGTTAACATCAGTCTGTAAGAGAAAGATAACGATGAACACAAACTTACATTGCAGGAGCAGTTAGCAAAATTGTTATTGGTGACTCACAGAAAATAACCCTATTATTGTATATATAAATACAAATTAAAGAGTTAAATATTCTTAGGTAGACTACTATTGCTATCTCTCTACAAAGAACTTGATTCTCAATGAATCCATGTTTTTATTGTTTGTTCTACTAAATGGCTCATATAAACCACAGGGAGTCCAATCATATGGATAAACATCTATATAACAATGACTATGTGTTAAGGGGTATAAAACAAAACAAGCTTATTAATCCCTCTGGTGTGACCTAAGTAACCTAGCGCAATATGTTACATATACCAACCCATCATACCTATCACCAATCAGAATTAAGTTTGATCTATAAACAGTTTTTATGTCACTGATTTTATTGATGCCATAGGGGTAGTCTTCTTATCCTGGCGTCAAGTGGAATTATATGAAATATCCCAGAGCAGAGAAAGTTTTGTAAAATGAGGAAAGCAGTACTCACAGTAGGCAGGGTAGTCCTTAACGGCAACAGGAAGGAAATCCCATAGAAAGGAAGTTCAGGGGTAAACCAATAGAAGGACCAGGAACAGGCAGTAGTCAGCAACAAAAGGAAATCCAGTAATATAGCAGTTCAGAGATAAACCAATAGACTGGTCAGGCAGAGTTTGGTACCAGTATAGCAATCCAACAGTTCAGGCAGCGTTGTGAGGCCGGCAGAATTCAGCAACACTATAACAATCCAGGACTTTAGGGGTTAAGCAAGCAGAGAAGTCAGACAGGCAGAGTTCAGCAACGTTATGGCAATTCAGCATTTTAAGGATTAAACAAGCAGAGTAGTCAGACAGGCAGAGTTCAGCAACCTTATGGCAATCTAGAACTTTAAGAGTTAAACAAGCAAAGTAGTCAGACAGGCAGAGTTCAGTAACATAATAGCAATCCAGTAATAAAGTACACAGCACCCAGGAGCACAAAAAGCTACACCTATACTTGGGCAATATAAGTAGAGAACAGAGGTACTTACAGTACATAGCCCCAGGTTCGCACCAAGGAACAGTTCCAGGAGGCTCAGAGGGATGACGTTGCAGCAAGTGCACCCAGAGCACCACCGTGTCCATAGCCACCACCCCAGCAACTGGAAAGAGCCGACTGCATCCATGGCAATGGCAACAGGAAAGGAAGCGGAGCAGTGTGACAAGACCCTTCTCTGCACATAAGAGGAAAAGCACCTCTATATCTAGAGACTAAAATCTTTCCCTTGACCCCTTGTATAAATTGTACCTTTTGTTTGTCTCTCTCCCTAATCTTTTTTGTAATTTATGGGTATTTTAATTGGGGTTAAGTTAGTGGGTGTTAGTTTACAGGGTTTAGATGTTAATAACTTTGTGTTGGGGGGGATGGCGGTTTAGGGGTTAATAGTTTATTTAGTTAGTTTGCATTGTGGGAGGATGATGGTTTAGGGGTTAATAGTTTTATTTAGATACGGCTAGATTATAAGTCTTGCATTAGGGTTAAAAAGCAGCGTTGAGAGGTCCCAACGCTGCTTTTTAACGGCCGCTGGTATTACGAGTCTTGCAGGTACAGATGTACCGCTCACTTTTTTGGCGAGACTCTAAAATATTGCAATTCCACTTACGTCAATTGCGTATCCTATATTTTCTATGGGATTTTCCTAACGCCGGTATTACGAGTCTTCCTAAAAGTGAGCCTCTCCTGTCAAGACTGGTACCGTATTTAAAAATCAGTCGTTAAGATTTTTATGGGCTAAAGCCGTAACATAAAACTCTTAACTAAAGTGCTAAAAAGTACACTAACACCCATAAACTACCTATTAACCCCTAAACCGAGGCCCCCCCCCCAACTTGCAAACACTATAATAAAAATTTTAACCCCTAATCTTCCGAACCGGAGATTGCCGCCACTATAATAAATGTATTAACCCCTAAACCACCATACTCCCACATCGCAAACACTAGTTAAATTTTATTAACCCATAATCTGCCGTCCCTAACATCGCCGCCACCTACCTACATTTATTAACCCCTAATCTGCCACCCCCAACGTCGCCGCCACTATATTAAATGTATTAACCCCTAAATCTAACTCTAACCCTAACCCTAACACCCCCTAACTTAAATATAATTTTAATAAATCTAAATAAAATTACTATAATTAACTAAATTAATCCTATTTAAAACTATATACTTACCTATAAAATAAACCCTAAACTAGCTACAATATAACTAATAGTTACATTGTAGCTAGTTTAGAGTTTATTTATATTTTACAGGCAAGTTTGTATTTATTTTAACTAGGTAGAATAGTTATTAAATAGTTATTAACTATTTAATAACTACCTTAGCTAAAATAAAGTCAAATTTACCTGTAAAATAAATCCTAACTTAAGTTACAATTACACCTAACACTACACTACAATTAAATTAATTCACTAAACTAGCTACAATTAAATGCAATTTCCAATCGGAATTAAGGTAGAAAAAATCCTATTGGCTGATCCAATCAGCCAATAGGATTGAGCTTGCATTCTATCGGATCAGCCAATAGGATTGAACTTCAATCCTATTGGCTGATTGAATTACTTTGGGGCAATTCCCCTGCAAAAGGCCCTTTTAAGGGCTATTTGTAATTTAGTATAGGGTATGGATTTTTATTATTTTGGGGGATTAGATTAGGTGTAATGATTAGGTGTAATTAGTTTAAAAAAACTTGTAATTATTTTATTATTTTCTGTAATTTAGTGTTTGTTTTTTCTTGTACTTCAGTTTATTTTATTTAATTGTAATTAATTTAATTTAATGTAGGGAATTAATTTAATTATAGTGTAGTGTTAGCTGTAATTGTAACTTAGAAATAATGTAGATGGCCTCAGCGCCTGATGGGAACCTGTTTGCCTGGGGACGGGTAGCTCCTAGCAGTTACCCAAGAATGTGATAAAAAAGGAGAAAGGGCCCAGGCGCCTACCCTAAGTGGCTAGGTTGGAGTGTATAATAGTAGTAGGGTAAAAACAACTTTATTTACATACTACATGTATATAAAATCAAAGAACCATAATTATACAATGGCAAAAATAAAGGCAGATAGTTGATATTAAAGGGACATGAAACCCAATTTTTTTCTTTCATGATTTAGAAAGAGCATGTGATTTTAAACCACTTTCTAATTTACTTCTATTATCTAATTGACTTCATTTTCTCGATATCACTTGCTGAAAAGCATATCTAGATATGCTCAGTAGCTGCTGATTGGTTGCTGCACATAGAGGCTTTGTGTGATTGGCTCACACATGTGCATTGCTATTTCTTCAACAAAGGATATCTAAAGAATTAAGCAAATTAGATAATAGAAGTAAATTGGAAAGTTGTTTAAAATTACATGCCCTATCTGAATCATGAAAGTTTAATTTTGACTAGACTGTCCCTTTTAAGACAGTTAAAACCTTAACTTCATGGATCCATGATAATAAAAAACAGTTAATAATACAATCAATAAAAACAATGGTTAATACATAAGCGGTGATTGATACAAAAGCAATATAAATAAAATAAAGTAGAGTGAAATAAAAATAAAATTCTGTTGTGACAACTTGGGATACTTGTCTTCCTGATAAGAGGGTTCAGAACCCTCTTATCAGGAAGACAAGTATCCCAAGTTGTCACAACAGAATTTATTTTTATTTCACTCTACTTTATTTTATTTATCTCATTTTATACACAATGAGATTTTAGTAGATGTATCTCCATTAAATCTGAAGTGTCAGTATCCAAAAAATCGCTGTCTTTACTCCTAATGTAATTCATAACCAACGCTGAAAAATTTCCTCTATTTGTCCTGTGCATCAAGTCAAAGAAAGCAATATTTGTCCGCATCTAACAGATGCAGACGAGATTTAAACTTATACTTTTTGTCTAACTACAAAGAAAAATGAAAAATTAAGGTTCTATAACATAATACTTTTTACCCCAATACAATTTTAATATATGTCTGAAATTATACTAATCACTACACTATTGAACTTCATAGATCCGATATGAAGTGTGACATATGCGATTTCAACATACGTCTGAAATCATATCAATTACAATACTATCGAATTTCAAAAATCCGGTATCATTTTACCGAGAAGTTCCGTCCAAATAAGTTATACCTCTCATCTCCAATCAAAAGTAAAAGAAATCTCACACCTCCATAATATGGCCAATCACGCAGCCCCAATACACACTATGACTAAATAAACACACCTTTCTTAGAGCCAATCAAAGGCGCCCACTCTATGTCGTGACATCACGACCAATCAGGTTTGTCGAATTACTGACCGACGCATAATACTTTCAAATATCAAACCTGTACTCAAGGTACCTATTTCTATAATCTCAAGAAAGGGATCATAATCCCTTACAAAAATTTGAGTAGATATACAACTATTTAATTAGTACGATCACTATTTCATAGATCGTAACAAATACCAGGACCGGAAGTGACGTCACGAGGCTAACGTAACCGACCAAAAAAAGTATACACTTTACCCTTAAGGATTATTTCAATGGCCACGAATACTATAATATATAACTATAATATAAACTTTATATTCCCTAAACTATTTATAAATTGCAAAATAAAGTTTTAAGACTAATCAGTTTGTTGTTTTGAAAAAAGCGGAAGTTAAAGAAATCTACAATATCCGGTTAAACACCCTATATAAGGCCACCTCTAATATGCATAAACCAGTCTTGAGAAAGGCCTAGTACAGGCCGAAACGCGTAGACCAGCACTGGTAAGCCTTATTGCAATATTTGTTTATCTTTTAGGACATACTACACTATATTTCGTTTCTGTTTTTTCCCACAGGTGGACCCTTTGTTGTTTTTTGTTCTGCCATTTTTTGATATTTATTTTTTATTTTTTCATATGTTTTTTGGGACATAGCAGCACTCTGTCTCTCTTTGATTTTGCTATATCACCACCGTTCTCCTGATCACACCACCTTCACGTTTTTTTATCTTGATTACTTATCTGGATTTGATTATGTTTTTGGATCATTACATATTTATTGAACACACTATATTTGGAATATACACATTTTTCACATTTTTTCGGATTTTCACACAATATTTTTGGTTTCTCACACAGTTCATCACAGGATTATAGACACTATTTTGGATTGACTTTGGACATTTTGAATATATATATATTTCTGATTTTTATTTGGGACTTTTTGGATTTTTGATTGAATTTTTTATTGAATTTTTAAAATTTTTTTTATTGAATTTGAATATCTGATCTAATTACCGAATATTGCTTTTGTATCAACCACCGCTTATGTATTAACCATTGTTTTTATTGATTGTATTATTAACTGTTTTTTATTATCATGGATCCATGAAGTTAAGGTTTTAACTGTCTTAATATCAACTATCTGCCTTTATTTTTGCCATTGTATAATTATGGTTCTTTGATTTTATATACATGTAGTATGTAAATAAAGTTGTTTTTACCCTACTACTATTATACACTCCAACCTAGCCACTTAGGGTAGGCGCCTGGGCCCTTTCTCCTTTTTTATCACATTCTTGGGTAATTGTAACTTAGGTTAGGTTTTATTTTACAGGTATTTTTGTATTTATTTTATACACACTGAAAACATTGGTTAATAATATAATGTAGGTGTCAGCGATAGTGGGGGCGGCAGATTAGGGGTTAATAAGTGTAAGATTAGGGGTGTTTAGACTCGGGGTTCATGTTAGGGTGTTAGGTGTAAACGTAAATTTTCTTCCCCATAGGAATCAATGGGGCTGCATTAGGAGCTGAACGCTGCTTTTTTTTTCAGCCGGCTCTGCCCCATTGATTCCTATGGGGAAATCATGCACAAGCATGTTTAGCCAGCTCACCGCTACCATAAGCAGCGCTGGTATTGAGGTGAGATGTGGAGCTAAATTTTGCTCTTTACTCACTTTTCTGCGGCTAAAGCCAGGTTTAAAAAAACCCGTAATATCAGCATTGTCTGTAGGTGAGCGGTGAGGGAAAACTGCTCGTTAGCACCGCACATCCTTACCGACAAAACTCTTAATCTAGCAGATAGTTAGCAATGTGGGGGATGTCGGTTTAGGGGTTAATATTTTTATTTATGGCTGGCGATGTGGGGGATAGCACTTTAGGGGTTAATAGTGTAGTTTATGTGTGTAAGTGCACTTTATAATGTATTTTTGTTGTGTTGTGTGCAACTTTTTATTTTCGTAAAACAGTTTACCAGAGCTCTTAGATTGTGGTAAAGATTGAAGCGGAAAAAGCTTGTAATGTCAGCGGGAGAAAAATGTATTGCGAAATCCCGAATTGCTCTAGCCCAAAATCTGTTGTGCCACACTTGTATTCTAGCTCTTTGTCTTTAAGTGGCTTTTGTCCACTGTTTAATTTATTACTCTTCTTCATTCTATTCAGATATTTAATCTAATTGTTCCCCAAATTATTTTTTTTTTGTAAATATTATATTAGGAAGGCAGGCGGTCTTTCTAACAGGATACTATCCATGAGTCATATTAAGGTTAAGTTTACGTTCTCCTCTCTTACCCCCCTTTACCTCCTTTATTTTTTCTTTATTATTTTATTAATTTTTAATTTTGTTTATTTAATTGTTTGCCTGCACTTCAGAATGGCCTATCTTTGATTACACACACATAATGTTCAGGGTCTTATTTCCCCAATTAAATGGAGTCTACTCCTTAACAATCTGTTGCATTCTAAAACTGCTGTGGCCTTCGTGCAGGAGACCCAGTGGAAGGCACAAGATGGTAAGCATCATTCTTTCAAGAAATACTCTTCAATAATAGAGGTCTTTTTCCACTAAATATCAAGAGGCGTTGCCATCTTTAAAAGAGATAAAGTAGCTTTTTATATAATCTTTTTAGAATGTGACCCCAAAGTCTGCTACACTAGACTTAATAATCACCTTTTTTACTTTAGACACCAAATTATAAACAGATCAAATTTCTTAGAAAACCACCTTAAATTGGTGAAACAGGGGGAACTAATAATCAGGGGTGACTTTAACATAGTATGGGACCCACAATTAGGCAAACAATACAGTAAAGAGACATTAACAGACAGATCTTTAAGCTCCATTTTCAATCCCATTCCAAGGACAGATGGCTCAGTATGGTCTTTATGGTTTTTGGAGAGCTTTACACTCTACAGATAGAGATATCTTCTACTCGGGCCCACACAAGTCCCATTCGATAATAGATTATGTTTTCACTATTTTTTGGTCAGGACATAACCCATTACTTTTTCATTTGCCCATTACTCTTGCCACATCTTTGTGTACCACTAGAGACTATATGATTGGATGCTAGACTTACCATCAACGTCAAATTAAATCAGAGAAGTTATAGCTGAATTATTTCTCTTTAAAGGATTACTTTCTGTTATAATTTTTAAGCTAAATAACTAACATATTAAAGTTAATGAACATTAATTAAAACCTACTGACCTATATTTTCTCCAAAACGAAGTTTCATAACGTTCTAAAAGTTATATCTTTTATTCGCCGATGATGTCACGTTATCCTGCCCACTATTTTCAGCACTGCTTGTTCAAAATACTTAAACCAATAACTTTGTGTTTAAAGCGCCATTTTGAAACCTAGGTATTGTAAACCGATTGGTACAGAGCAAAGGATACCCACGGAGTGGGTTTGGAAAACAATTAAATTTGCAGACAAGATTTCTGATATACGGTAGAGATATGTTAATGAAATGCTATTGATAAAAAGCGTATTTGGGGTAGTTAGTTAGTAACAGGCATAGAAAATATTTACTTACAGTGGCCCTTTAATGATGATACTCAGACCTGAGTGCAGACCATTTGGGCTTCTCTAAATGCATTCTTGGGAGGTTATTTTATTATGAAGGCTTTCAATTTCAGAAAGAGACCTGGTAATTCTTTAGCTAAACTCACTTGTCAACTCCAGACTTTGACCTCTTAACACATTTCTAATAACCTTTCCCATCCATCTTGCCCAGCTACAGAAAACTACAGTAAGAGTAGACTTAGAAAACTTGAACTAACTACAGTTCAGACAACTCTTTATAATTTCAAACAGGTCTTCTATTTAATACCTTATTAGCTACTAGACTTGTGCAGCCAAGACATTTTTGGTTTGTCCGAAATTTTAGTACTGAATATTTGGGAAAGTTTGTTTCTCCAAATATTCATTGGTAGCACTATTCAGTATTTGTTTTGTTTAAAACAAAATGAATACTGAATTTTAGTTAAACATTTGCATTTGTTTTAGTTAAAATTATTGTAAATGTACAAATCTACATGTGAAGTTGGCCTGTAACTAGAATACTTACCTTAATGCGCTCTGTAGAGCACGCTAACCCAATCCTCTTCTTGCCAAAGCCCGGCCGTGGTAACAGCAGGTTTAACAATCTTGGTTCCCAGGACCTGAACTAATTTGCCCCGGCCTCCTGTTAGAATGGCCAGGACTCTGACAAGAAGAGGATTCTGTTAACATTCTCTCCAGTGCAGGTTAAGGTAAGTATTAAAGTGATGGTAAACCTTAACTTGCCATATATTTATTTGCCATTAAAAAAAGTATATGTGTACCTTTTCTGTTTTTAATCCATCTGTTATAGGGTTAAATTAGTGCATATAGTAATGCTTCTATTGCAATGTTATGCCCACTTGGGTGAACTGTTTTGTTTTTTATGACAATTCTTTTTAACATTCAATCTGCGTGTGTCATTTGACAATCTTGAAATCAAGCCCCTGTAAAGCCCTTAGAAAGCCTATGTAGAGAGTGGATTTGACTGCTCTATGCATCACAACCCAGCCAAAAGAGGAAATGAAGGGGGGTGCGGAGGAACAGACAATACCAATTAGGATTATAAATCTTTTATTATAAAATATACAGTATATATATATAAACAAAAAAATAATTATTTGATTTTACTTGCAAACGAATATATTTTTCATTGCAACATTCTTGTAGTCTGAAACTTACCATCACTTTTAGCCCTTAAAAAATGTTTTTGGTGACACTCAGCATAAGATAGCACTGTTTTCTGATGGTGTCACCTTATTATTAACCTCTCCAGTCACCTCTATGCCAGCAGTGTTCAAAATCATCTCTTTTTTTGTCATACTTAGTTACTATAAACTCAATATGACTAAAACTGAAGTCTTACACATTACCTTTTTATCATAGGAATCGTCCCTTCTCCAAACACTAAATGCTTTTCAATTGTCAGCTACACATCTTAAACACCTGGAAATACACTTAAGCAAGGATCTTAACTTGGTCATATCTAAAAATTATGCATCCCGAATTTTGCCAGATGCTTAAAAATTGGGAAATTGCTAATATATATCTTGGGTGGGGAGCACAGCAGCCATTAAAATGGCATTCTTACCCAATTTACCTATATGTACTGATGTATACTACTTACAATACTGAGCGCTATACTTTATACATTTCAAGGCATGCTTTCAAATTTTATATTGAAAGGGAAGAAACCGCATACTCTACAAAGATCAATTTCAGTAGGGGTCTTCGCTTCCTTATGTTCTTATATACCATGATGGGGCACATCTCTCTCACTTATCGGGTTGGAGAATCACCAGTTTATCTTGCAGATGGCAAAAGGCAGAGAATGGTTTTAATCTCTTAGATATACCTTGGATACCATTGTATTGCCCCTCAGACCTAGAACTCACTCATCCAATATTAGTGGGCACTTTGAAGTTTTTGGATCCCATTAGAAGCACAATTGAAATTCCTGTCATTAGATGTTACATTCATATTTGGTCCTAAACCTGTTTGTGAAACTAAATAACTTTCGAAAAAACATACCACAAAATTGCAAACAAATATTTCACAATTCATTTGTGCACACCCTTCCTTACAGCCTTGAGTTTGCAAGTTATGCTCCATTCTAATCAACTAAGTAGCAAATAGTCAATCAAGCCTAATATATATCATAACTTCTTCTTGGAGCATAGGAAAAAGGGTGCCAAATTTACTTTAAAAAATTATTCTGATTTATAGGGTCTAGGAGAAAGGGGAAAAAACAGATCATGCCACTAGAATGACCCGTACACCCACAGCCATCTCCTAAAGACAGGGTTTGTCCTATCCAGCAAGACTACCTTACCACAGCAAGACACACATGAATATTTTCCAACTTTTATCTGTTTACAAGAGTGTTTCTGTTACTGTAATTATTTTTTTCCATGGTGATAAAAGCTCTCATCTCATGTACAAGATATCTTCTATGACATTATTTATTTTAGAGCACCTGATATTTATAGCACCTGCTGAATTAGTTTGTAATATTTGTCAACATATTTCATGGATACTATTTTCTTTTTTAATTTAAATCCTATTTTATGTAGACATTAGGAGGGTTGCAGTATTGGCTGTGTACTACACATGTGATGAGGGCACTGTTCTGTCATCCTGGTCTCATCTAATTTACATTTTTTACATATAGTAAAATACCAGTACATGGACCATGCAGGTGGCTGTAGCACCTTATTAGTTGGGTTGATCAATATTATGTGTTCAATCTCATATATTTTATATAGCATGGATTAGATTAATTGTTACTTAATGAATGTTTGGAATTTTAAAGCCTTGTCACATCGCTGCGGAATCTGTTGGCGCTCTACAAATACCTGATAATAATAATAATAACAGTATGGTATACTTGCATGTAAAATTATATAATGCAGAGCCTCCAAGTTCTAAGCACCTTTACTTTCATCCTTGTATCATTTTTAATCAGTTCTCTAAAGATTTAAAAAAAAAAGGGATTTAAAAAAAAGAAAGAAAATAAAACGCCATAAAGGGAGACAAAGCTCAAAAGGCATACAAGATGACTACAACATCATGTGTGTTTTTTTTAAAGAAAATCTTTAGAGACTTTCAGTCAACTAAATAATCTTCTGCTTCAATGTAGACCATTTAGTCTAAGCAATGACAATGATATGGACAAGCCTGATGAGCACGTGCTGCTTACTGAGCAAACTACCAACAATCAGCGAGATTACATATACGGCGCAGGCTTCAGTGCAAGCGCTGAAACCCACGCCTCCCATAATTTCACCTCGAACATCGGGGTTTTACATATACTACTCTGTTAGATGCTAGACTGGCGTAAGTAGGACAAACTAGCGATATTCAGTAATGTGCACAAATACACATTTCTGTTGTTGCAAGTTACTTACGCCAGTATTATGTCCACGTAAAGTGTCAATAAAGAGTAGTTTTATCCAAATATGGGTAACTAAAAATGTGACATGTAATTACGCTATTCAAATTCATATATAAACCCATGCGCTGTCGCCATTTTTTCAGTGTGTTTGGATTGTTTGTTAAGCTACAACACACGGCCCAGGAGTGGAGGATTAGTGAGAGTAGAGGAAAAGCCACAAACAGAATAGTTAGTTAGGTCGCATTGGTGGATTGAGTAAGCATGTACACTTACACATATTTTGATATATTGCACACGTTGCATACATACATATACAAATACACCACACTTTTTTTCTAACACCTCATATATATTTTTTAATTTTTACAGTGTGATAGGCTGAGCGTTTGATTGTGATTGTTTGTGACTGAACTGGGAGAGAGTGGGAGTGTGTGTAGTGTGATTAGTGTGAGGATGGCAGGGAGAGGTAGGGAGGAGGGGGGGGGAGGGGAGAGGAGTAGCAGGGAGAGGAGTATTGGATAAGATAGGAGGAGCAGTGGGCCCCCCGTCAGGGAGTAAGTGGAGTTTATAAAGGGAGAGCCAGAAAGGACGATGGGAGGAGAGATGCCAGAGAGCCCCAGAGAGCAGGCACATACAGGAGAGGGACAGAGGGTATAAATGGGGACAGAAGGGGGGAGGAGGGAGAGGATAGGGAGGAACCCACACTGCCAGGTACATCACAGGGAGGATGAGAGGCTGAGATGTCCAAACATCTCATTTGAAGAAAATGTTGCCCTAGTCTAGGCCATCATGGACAATTACAGTGCCCTCTTCGGGCAGGAGAAGGGCAAAGGCAGTGCCAAAAAAAGAAAGACTGCATGGTCGGCAGTAGAGGATGTCATCAACAGTGTGGCCCCACAGAGAAGGACTGTAGAGGGCCTTAAAAAGAGTTGGAATTACTGCAAGAGGCGGGTCAAAGAAAAGATGGGGCAGGAAGCTATCCACCAGAAGGGAACAGGCGGTGGCCCAGCCCTGGACATAGAGTACAACACCTGGCAGGAGATGATACGCAGGTCCCTGAGTATCCCAGCAGTCCATGGACTTCCAGGGGCTCATGACTCAGGGGCTGCAACCAGCCCACACACCTGTATTATATAAAGTTGAGATACAATATCCCTTAATATCACACATTCACGTGCACAATGAGGAGCATGGTATTTGTCGTACTAACAAAAAATCTACAATTATACTTGACATTACTGCTTCATAACACAATGCAATTCATGAGGTGAGGTGGAATAGTGCAAAACTAACATGTCTTAGAGTAACACAGGCCACTAGCCAAATGTAGAGTTTTCATTAAATGGACACTATAGTCATCCCAATACCTTTATCTCAATAAAGCAGGTTTGGTGCCTAGATCAGTAGATCAGGCTAAAGTAAATTGTGTGACCATAGTGTCACTTAAAGAACATATTGGGGCCTATCTATCAAGCTCCGAAAGGAGCTTGACAGCCCGTGTTTCTGGCGAGTCTTCAGACTCACCAGAAACAGCAGTTATGAAGCAGCGGTCACAACGACCGCTGCTCCAGAACCCTGTCCGCCTGCTCTGAGCAGGCGGACATGAATCGCAACAATTCAACCCAATCGAGCACGATCAGGTTGATTGACACCCCCTGCTGGCAGCCCATTGGCCGCGAGTCAGCAGGAGGCGGCATTGCACCAGCAGCTCTTGTGAGCTGCTGGTGCAATGTTAAAAAATGCGGAGAGCGTATGGCTCTCCGCATTCAGCAATGTCTTGCGGACCTGATCCGCACTGTCGGATCAGGTCCGCAAGACATTTCTTAAATATGCCTCATTATTTCATCATTGACATGCACACATAACTATAGTATGAAACACATCCCTGTATATTGCTCATATTCAAATCCCTCATAGACCAACTCACAATGTGCACATGTATGTTATAGAGTTTGACATGAGAATCAGTATAGGCCCTTGCATGTATCAATGTACATTGTATGCCCACATGGACATATATCTGACTGTACTAATCCCTCTCTACCTTTAACTCCTCCACAGAACCTCTTGTCACAAGGATACAAACAGCCATGCCACCACCACCACTACCAGTTTCAGTCAACTGCACGAACAGTATTCTCCAAGGCATGAGCATGGTTAGAAGGCTTTAGCTGAGGACCCAGGAGTAATGCCATCTCTATTGCCATATGACCCCTGGCAAGATTCCTGGCCAGAGGAATATCCTTCCTTTGGTTTTACACCCCCCACAACACAATCTCATGTCAGTCATGGATATTACCCTCAGACTATGTCACAAGAAGTGCCGATTGTAGATGGGCGAATGTTTCTAAAAATTCGAAATTTAAAACAAATTCAATCAAATCAAATTTTGAATGTTTATATAACATTCTAACATTCTATTTTCGATTTTTTCAATAAAATTCAAAAATATTTGTTAGAATAATAGAATGTTTAGCTATGTATTCATTCAATTTCGAAATGTAATATTCGAATTTGAATGTGACATTCAAACTCGAAATAGTATTTCTAGTCTACAACTGTGTTTAATAAATGTAATATTTGAATTTGAATGCTACATTTGAATGTCACATTTGAATTTGAAATAGTATTTCTAGTCTAATACTGTGTTTTAAATATAATATTTGAATTCTAATGTGACATTCAAACTCGAAATAGTATTTCTAGTCTACAACGGTGTTTAATAAATGTAAGATTTGAATTTGAATGCTACATTTGAATGTCACATTCAAATTCGAAATAGTATTTCTAGTCTAATACTGTGTTTTATAAATGTTATCTTCAAATTCGAATGTGATATTCGATTCGAATGTGATATTCGTTTTAAATGTAACATTCAAATTCAAAATAGTGTTTCTAGTCTCCAATTGTATTTTATAAATGTAATATTCGAATTTGAATGTGACATTCGAAAAATGTAAATAACATTTGAAAATCGAATTTTTAAGAATATTCGTTCTTATCAAAATTCTATTATGTTATTCAAATTTCTACAATAACATTCGTTCTAACATTCGAATTCGAATATAAACACATTTGTCCATCCCTACATGTGAGGTGTGTTTTATTACACTAATATTGTTAAAACATATATTATGACCTGTGTTGAAATGGAAATAAAAACTGGTAATATTATCATGTTTATATGACATATTCTTGTACTATAATTCACATCCACATAGTTATGTATGAAGGGTACATATAGTAATATTCACTTATAAGATGTAAATCAATTGATCTCACATCCAATATAAATTGACACATGGGTATATATAATACTGATGTTACTGATAGGGTGCGCATTATCCGGTGTTTTAAGGCTGCAGGTGAGAGGTTGTGCTGTTTGTGATTGGTTTGGCACAATTGCAGAGGAGGAATACTAATTATAATAATTAAGTGGGCAGCAAGGTTTAAAGGGACATTTTAATAAAAACATTTTCTTCCCATTAATTTGTTCCCAATGATCGATTTCACCTGCTGGAGTGTATTAAATTGTTTACAAGTGGGGGGCGGAGCCAACTTTGAAGACGGACGGTCGCACATCTCAGCAGCTCTGGCTGTATTTTACAGAAAACAATTCTAGCGATCGTCCAAGCTTATTTCTTTGGATAATACTGAAGTTCAGAAAGCATATCTGTTCCCGCTCAACTACCCTTGTAGAGAGAAAGCCTACATAGACGGATCCTCACAACACTGGTGCGTGCAATATCAACAGCAGGTTTTGGAGCAGCCATCTTGTGGCCTAAGCGACACATACAGCGGGAAGTGAGACCGACCAGAAGACACTATCTTATCCCCTAACTGGGAGCCTAATACCCTACCTACTCATGGAGACTGCAAAGCGTATTATGGAGGAGATGCACAGCTTTCTAGATGAGTGCAGAGATGTGTTCGAACACTTACTTCCCATGCCGCCTCAACAGACCACAAAAGAGGTTATAGCACACGTTGCCCACTCACTTATTCCCATAACTGCTCCGGAGAATGGGGGCACCCTGAGGCCCCAGCGTTCACCACCAGCTTGCCATCAGTTGCAGAACACCTTGGGAGCAAGGCATATTACGGAAACAACCTGTTAGACTAAGGCGGGTACAGTGGACAAACCTTTTGCAGCAGGCCGCTCAAGGATCACAAGCATCGCCAACATAGCCTGCATGCTATCTGATGTAACAGAACATAGTATTTCAGTGAGAAAACAAGCATCTTGCGCTGTGGCCGTCAGTGGCTCTTGGGTCCAGTCGTGTTAGGGTCGGATTAGTGGGACAGCATTAAGAAATGGCACTTACCCTATATGCCCACAGCTGCTCTTCCATCTGGGCAGGTTTTCACAGAACTCCTTATGCTGCAAAGGTCAACATTCCAGCACAGCAGACTGGAGAATATACCTAGCTTTGCGATCTGGTGTGGGATAAAAGACTCCTACTAGCTCATCACACCATGACAGGGAGAGAGAATATTTTTGTGGTCATCCTGCCTTAGTATTATAAGATAAATTTATTAGTATTTTACTATAATCTACTGTTTGTATGTTTGTTTAACTTGCATACTGTTAATATAATATTATATTTACTGTTAGCTATAGCAGAATCCCTATGGGGATGGCAATATTGGGTTATAACTGAACTACCTGGCGATAGAGAGGTAGGTTTATGCTTATAGAAATATATGTGGAGTCTATACAGATTTTGAGTGATAGACACAATATCTATAATACCTTGTTTGCAAATGGATAAGCTTACTATGTTAGGAAGTTATAAATGCTCCCTCTGAAGGTTGTTTTTGCTGTGCAGAATGGGATGTATACTACAGTATTATCTATGGTTCAGCTAAATGGCCTACCAATGTCTTTTTCCTTTTTTTTTTTCTTTATATGTGTCAGCCTGCTTTACATATCTATCTAAGGGGATTTTTACCATGGTACTCCCTGCTATGTTAAATGTTACTAGGAGTTTGGATGTCTGCGGCCGAGATGTCTGAGCCGTCCACAATTTTATCACATACATTGATGGGGGCCCTCATAGCAAACTGGGATTATATGTGATCATGCCTTTGTAGATAGCTTCAAATACCTGTTTACTATTAATGCTCAATGTGACACCTTAGACACTTTGTGAATATTGTTGCAGGTCAGACAGCACATATATATATCTTTACATATGCAGGTCTCTATTTTTATATTCGCTATGTGCTGAGCTCTTCACCTGTAATAACGACCATCCTTGTCCTATGATGCGCTACACTTCCCCTCAGTATTCAATATGTCATTTTAGTGTGGGCTGGACCTGCGCTATTGCCACTATGTATAATCTCTTTCCTCATAACATCACAGCTGAGCCTCCCAATTCGTGTTAGATCTATTATCTTGGAGCTCTAGACCTTTCCACACCAAGTATAACAATGTCTCGACACACAATTGACCCAATTCTATATATACATTAGTAACCCATATGCCCGCAAGACCTTCCACATAGATATGCTGCCCAGTTTTATTGAAACTTGCTTGTATTATCATACTTAAATTACCACCTCCTTCCCCCTCCATCCACATATACATAATATACCTCCTAAATTGGGACGATTAAATATGCGGTCTATCTTGTTTATGCCGCACCCTAATTATACTTCTCATTAGCAAATCTTGCAGTATACCTTATTATTGACCTTATTTTTCCTTTCTTGCTTTGCAAGATAGCCTACCATCCTTTCTTTTCCTGTGTTAAATTTTAGTTCTTTTTCTAAATTACCGCACCATACTAATATAGTTCATCATACTGCTCATGCATAGGAAAGCATCCCTCCTCTATAGTATTTATACTCTTCTGGGTTGATGAATGACCCTTCGTGGTATTGGATGACATTCCATTGGTTAAAAAGAGGTTCTCATTCTAATATGTACTACAAATTCTCTACTGTTTTAAATGTTCTTTATTGTTAAGATATCCTTACAATTTATTTATCAACCATGTGTTTTTACTTGTATTTGATGTACATTACTATACATTTGTACTTGATGGCAACCTCAATAAAAAGATTTAAAAAAAAAAAATGTTTACAAGTATTTAATTTACCCTTATGATTGCATTTGAAATATTCTATTTAGCCTGTGGTATCCCCACCCATCCTTAAAGGGACAGTCAACACCAGAATTTGTGTTGTTAAAAGATAGATAATCCCTTTATTACCCATTCCCCAGTTTTGCATAACCAACACTGTTATATTAATATACTTTATACCTCTGTGATTAACTTGTATTTAAGCTTCTGACAGCCCCCTGATCACATGACATTTTATTTATTATCTATTGACTTTCATTTTAGCCAATTAGTGCAGTGTCTGCCACAATCCACGGGCGTGATCACAAGGTTATCTATATGGTTTACATGAACTAGCTCTCCCCTGTTGTGAAAAGCAAATGAAAAAGCATGTGATAAGAGGCGGCCTTCAATGTCTTAGAAATTATTATATGAGCCTTCCTAGGTTTAGCTTTAAACTAAGAATACCAAGAGAACAAAGCAAAATCGGTGTTAAAATTAAATTGGAAAGTTGTTTAAAATGACATGCCCTGAGGAGAAAATTAGAAAGTTCCTTAAAATTGCATGCTCTGAGGAGTGCTGGTAGGAGGAGTCTAAGTGTAATGGCCTCGCAAACACTTGCTCCATGTTCCAGGGAGCTATTGGCAGGGGTAAATTGGTGCCGAAGACCTTGGGCCTAGGTCAGCTTGCCTAAACCACGCTAACATGCTGCCGGCACTCCAACAGTGCCCTTACATCACACTGAGCCACAATTGCTAAATAGACTGAGGGTCTGGACATTAATATACTCTCCCCTGTTTCTAAGTTACCTGATATAACGGTTTTGTCATAAGGAGAAAGCAAAGACACCTGAGCGGTCAAGAATACTCCCCCCCTCCTATGTCTACCCTGAGAGGGGGTAGAAGACAATATTGTACACTGCCCAGTGACCGCGGTATTTCTCTCAAAGCCAAGAACTGCAGGCAAAGACGCTGTCTACCTTTTACCTGGGAGTTACACGCAGACCGACTGGATATTGGACGGGAGCAGTCTTGCCGGAGGGCTGCCCGGACAGATTCCAGCTGGAGACAGACAGTGCCCTGTTGTTGGAGATTTGCCTCTCTCACTGGAGACCTGATTCCCGTTGAAGAGCGGGGCGCTACATTTTCTTCTCCTGGGGCACCAACGAGCCGGGACTGAGAGATGCCGAGGCACACCTGCGTGAAGGCTGGTTTTTCCCCCTCCAACCGATGCTGCGTGAGGGGGTTCCGGTCTAGCAGAGGTTTTCTTGGTCTCTCCGCTGACAGCGTCTCTCACGGATACCCGAGTTGGATTTTCCATCTGACTGGTCTGCTTCCAAGTGAGGGTGCACTGGCCCCTCTTCTCCAACTGTCTCTGCTACAGGACGGCTCCTCTGATGAATAAGCTTCAGGCGTGAAGCTGAACTGCCCAGATTGCTGGACGCATTGTGTCATTCTTAGCAGGCTGGTTCCCCCTCTCCCACAGGAGCTGCTTGGGAGGGTACTAGCTCTGCATTGTGCCTTTCCAGCTACAACAGCGGGTGCAACAAGTAAAGTCCCACGGACACGGTCAGGTACTTTTTCCAATTGCCCTTAGCTGAGCCTCCTCATGACTAAGAACTGTCTGCCTAAAGATGTGATGGGCCTTATATGCATAACTTTGTTATTTCCTCAAAATATATTAAAGGCAAACTGATACATTGAGGCAGAAGACTTGGTATAAATAAACATATACTTGGACTGTTACAAAGTAATAAAAATATTATACTTACTTACAAGAAAGCAAATAGCTATTTTTTAGGTACAACTTCTATTGTGGGCCCTTTTTCTTAGATTTAAATTTTCTTTTCTTTTTTTATTTAAAAATCTTAATAAATGAGCAGGTATAATCTGTTACTGGGTCAAAAATAACCTTACCGGTTAATAGCCCTACTGTACGAGCACAATAGTGGGATACATTTTGTTGATATTTACACTTGATCTAAGGTAAAAACCAGATAAGAAGTTATAAACACCTAAGATTATCGCCCCAGATATAATAGAAGTCCTCAAACTAACTAAGCCAATAAGGCTGAAGTTAATTGTATGCAACACAACTGCATTGGATAGATTGTTTAAAAAATAAGGAGCGGAAGATATATCTGGGTGAAATTATCAGAGAAATTGATAAGGCTAGTCTCATTATGTAAATCTGCTTCATCATTTTATTTTATTTTTTGTTGTTCTTGTTTTGTTATTTAGCTTTCTTCTTTTAGTTTGTGAATGGCTGAAATATCTCGTATAGAAGATGGGTTCTAACACCCTAGATAAGAAAAAATAACTTAGGGTAATTATTTTTCTGTTTTGTTAAAAATTGATACAGGGTTAACCTTGCCATAGGGACTGCATAATATCTTTGGGCTTAAATTAAATATACTAAAGTCTATTTTTTACAATATTAGAGTAAAAAACTATTTTGAGCAACTAGTAAACAAAAATATATATCACTGACACCTTATCAACCTTGCTAATGGTTGGACATAAACAATGCCTTTCTAGCTAGAAGTATACGTGTAAAACATTGATCTCTAGAAAGTTCTTGAGGCTGGTGAAAAACTATTATTCTCCATAGTTGGATAGATCTATATATTTTTTTTTTTTCTTTTTTCTCCCTTTTCTTTTTTCTTTTTTTGGCATAGATAGAATATTTTCTCACGGCTTTGGCCTTAAAACACACAAAGTTTAATTAAATATTCACTTTCCCACACACTCACGCACTCCTCCCCCCTTTTTTTTTTTTTTAACACTAAGGGTAGTAACTTACCCCTTAAACCACATTTTACACTCACTGATACATGGATACATTTATTAATACACACGCCAAAACTCCTCCTTTAAATATGGCAGCAAGACAAAGGGATAAAAAGAACAAAGCTACACTAGAGACCTTGGCTGATACTCATTTAACTAACACCAATACTTCACAGATAAACGAACAGATAGATTTGCAAGCACTAGTTATAAGTATATCCGAAGCTTTGACACCTAAATTCGATGTCAAGAACGAAATCAAACAAGATATATTAGCTTTAACAGCTGAAATTCGTCAATTTTCCAGTAGATTAGGTGAGGCAGAACAAAGAATCTCTGACCTAGAGGACACTATGGGAATTCACACTACTAAAATAGATACCATAAATTCTAATCTTATAAAAACCCAAACGAAGCTAGAAGACCTTGAGAACCGTGCTAGGCGGAATAATTTTAGAGTGATAGGTGTACCAGAAGAAAAACAATACGAAGACCTCAATAAATTATTAACTATAACATTACCACAATTGTTACAAATCCCACAATATCACCCACAAATAGTTCTAGAGAGAGCCCACAGGTTAGGATGGCAAACCCCTGAGAAAGAGAACCCTAGACCAAGGCCAATTATAGCCAAAGCATTGAACTATCAAGATAAACTTCTATTGTTACAACATTATAAGAAAAATCAACCTATATTTCTTGGGGAAGCTAAAATAATGTTTTTTCAGGATTTTTCAGCAGAAACATCAGCTAAGAGGAGGGAATTGGCCCCAATTTGTACCCAATTAATACGGCAGGGTCACCGGGCTACTATTATATACCCAGCCAGACTGAAAATAATGATTGAAAATCAGACTCATTTCTTTGATTCAGCTAGGGAGGCAGAAAAATTTATAGCCCAGAAGTTTCCTGCAGGTTGAAATAGGGATCTTAGCTAGTACTTATCTATTTAGTTAGAATCTAAATAAGTCTTTACACATGTTAGGCAAGGATTGGTTCGGGCCTCTGAAGGCCCATGGTTTGTGTCTGTTCCCCCTCCCCATCCCCCCTCTGTTTTTTTTTTTTTTCTTCTTTCCCTCCCTTTTCCCCTTCTCTATGGCTCAACCCCACTATTTTATTATTAAATGACTACCGATAACAAAATTAAACTAATTTCTTGGAATATAGGGGGGCCTTACCTCCCCTATTAAACGTAAGACAATACTATCCCACTTGAGAAAAAACAATGTAGACATAGCCTTTCTCCAAGAAACTCATTTAAAAACAGAAGAAGTACTTAAGTTAAAGACCGATTGGGTAAAAGAAGTTTTATTTTCTTCTTCTTCACAGAGAAAAAGTGGAGTAGCGATTCTCTTGGGGAAAAAGTTATTATATGAGGTTGTCATGAAGGGAGATACATAATTGCAAAAATTAAAATAAGGAAAACTCTGTACACATTTTGTAACGTTTACGCCCCAAATGTTTTCAGTCTACCTTTTTGGGATAATCTTCAAAACAGACTCATGTCATATGCAGAAGGCTATTTAATCTTAGGGGGTGATTTTAATATGGCCCCAAAACATCCGCTAGATAGATTGAGGCAGAATTCCAATATTATAAAAACCAAGAGACAACCTGGAAACAAAATTATTTAGCAAAATTACAAATAACCTAAAAGTCTCTGATATTTGGAGAATTCAAAATCCAGATATCAGAGACTATACATGTCATTCCAGGGCTCACAAATCATTATCCCGAATAGATCTTTTTCTCTTAGATGATAGGCTTTCTAAATCCAATGTTATAGCAGGGATATCACCAATTATGATTTCTGATCATGCCCCAATCTCTCTTTATCTTCAATTAGGTCCCAGGTGTCCTAGGAACTCTGGCTTTCGGTTTCCCCGTTATCTAGCCACAGATATTAAGTTTAAGAACTGGCTTATAGCCAAATTCCGGGAATATGCAATATTTAATCGGGAATATATCAATAGACCTGCGGTGTTCTGGGAGACAGCTAAAGCAGTTCTACGGGGGGAAATTTTAGCATATAATATATCAAGAACAAAAAAATTTAAAATAAGAGAGAAGGAATTATTAAAAGCAGTAACAAATGCTTATAACCAATATATTCTCCACAGTTCACCTGGGAATTGGGCAAGATATATAGCTGCTTTAGCAGAAAGAGATTCCTCTCTTCTCTATCAAGCAACTCAAAGAGATCTCAGATTGCAGGCAAAACTATATCGCTTCGGGAGCAAAACTGGGAAGCTACTCGCAAATCTGGTTAGTCGAGATAGGGCCTCCCCTTTGATAAATTCAATATATTCTAAAGGTAAACTCCTGAAGACATCTGATGAACTATTAGATGTTTTTGCAGATTATTATAAATCCATTTACGCTGCTAGGACTTCTAACATTAGAGAGCGGGAGGAATTTTGGGGGGAAGCATTTTTTTCAAAAGTAACTTCTCAATCACTGGACGAGCTATGCGCCCCGATAACAGACTTAGAAATAACTACATCAATTAAAAAGCTTGCCCTAAATAAAACTCCTGGACCCGACGCCCTTCCAAACGAGTTTTATAAGATTTTAATGCCTGAAATAACAATCTATCTTACTGCACTTTTTAATGATCTCTATATAAAAGGAAACACCCCATCTCCTGACTTTGTGGCTTCATATACCACTCTTATTATTAAACAAGGTAAAGATCCAGCTAAAAAAGAATCTTATAGACCAATTGCACTTCTTAATACTGATAACAAACTCTTAACATCAATATTGGCACAAAGGCTTCAAATGCTTCTTCCCAATATCATTGACAAAGATCAAGCTGGTTTCCTGTTGAAACGCAATTCGTCAGCCAAAATAAGAGAGTTATTTCTTACAATAGACCACTTTCATTCGAAAAAGGGACATTATGAGGCGGGGAGAGAGGACACCCCAGATTTGGCAATTATCTCAATTGACGCAGAAAAGGCGTTTGACGCGGTTCACCACGACCATATAGCATTTACCTTGCAACAATTTGGACTTACAGGTCATTTCCTGAGATTTTTCAATAATTTATATAAAAATGCCTCTACGAAGATAATAGTAAATGGTTTATATACACAGAACATAAAATTAGAGAGAGGCACGAGACAGGGCTGTCCTCTCTCCCGCTTCTATTTGACTTAGCTATTGAACCCCTCGCGATTCAGATTAGGCAACAATTAGATGGAATCAAGATTAATAAAAAAGTATTACAAATTGCCCTCTACGCTGACGATGTATTGGTTTATTTATCAAATACCTCTAGAAATATACCAAAACTTCTCTCTATAATTCAAAAATTTGGATCATTTTCAGGTTATACTGTAAATGCTGTGAAGTCGGAGATGCTCTGGCTTAGACAAACTAAGGACTCTTTAACATCTATTCCGTTTAATATAGTGAGGGATTCATTTAAATATCTAGGTATTTGGATTTCATCTAATCCAGACAATTGGTATGCATTGAAAATATCTCCGGTTCTGACTAATATAAAAAAAAACCTTAAAAAATTGGCAAAATCTTCCCCTCTCTTTGTCGGGGCGCATAGCTCTTTATAAAATGGTTCTTCTCCCCAAGATTCTATATGTCCTTCAGAACACCCCATTGCTTCTTAGAGCAAAGGATGTTTTATCATTTAATATTGTACTACGAACATTTATCTGGCAGAACAGAAAACCGAGAATTTCACTATCTAGATTAGCTCTTCCCAGAAATTTAGGAGGACTATCTCTCCCAGATCTCCGGGTATATAACCAAGTATTTCTCGCTCGAGTTGTAGCAGATTGGCTCACCAACAGCAACTACATAACGAATGGAGAACTAGAGAGTAATATAGTATACCCATTCTCACTAATAGCCCTGATTCATTGTAATGGTAAAACAATACCTGCAGAAATAAAAAGGAACAGATCTATATTTAATCCAATTTGTATGTGGAGAAAAATTTGTCTTTCTCTTTGTATTAAGCCTGAGATTTCAAGATATACCCCAATAATGAATAATCCCCACTTTCCAGCAGGAATCCAGTCCACTGTATTCTCTAATTGGGCCACGTTAGGTCTGGTAAAGGTTGAGCAACTGTTGGACTTTGAAAGGAAATGCATCAGGACATTTGACTCCCTGAAGCAGGAATTTCAAATTCCTAATCAAAAATTTTTTGCGTATTTACAGGCGAGACATTTTTCCCTAAAACAGGTCATAGACCACAGGTGGGACTGGTCACTGGGACAGGTGGAAAATTGGTTAATTTTAGTCAAAAATGGGTTTACATCTATTTCATTTATCTATCAACTCTTGATCTCATTTAAAGGCACCGACACAATAGAACAACTTCACCTTAAGTGGTCTTCATTATTTGGCCAGGATCCATTAGACCCAGCTCTTTTTACCTATTCGATTCGTGAGGTCTCTCGAGTGACTCTTTCTGCTACTTGGAGGGAGTCGCATATAAGGCTCCTTCATATGACTTATTTTACCCCAGAAAAGGGCCTCAAGTGTAGAAACACAGGGTTTAATAAATGTCCAAAATGTGCATTTAGGGCTGCCGGTCTCCTGCATATGATATGGGACTGCCCAAAAATTCATAACTTTTGGCTCAAAGTTCAATATTGGCTTAACAATGTAGTTAAGGTCCCCCCATTTAAATTCTCCTATAAGAAGATAGTTTTATTTGTCGATAACCTTGTTACAACACATAACAACAATAAAATTATTAATATGGTTATCCTAGCGGTCAGATACCTGATCCTAAAAAAATGGAAAACAAAAACTACTCCAAGTATTACTGAAGTTAGAAACTGCTTAATGAAGCAATGTATTATTGAACAACTTGATACAAACCTACAAAATGATAATGATATTAGGAGTTTTTTTTCTAAATGGGCTCAATTTATCAAAGCCCTCCCTCCGAGTGAGATTGAGTATATAATCTATCCTTTCAAAGACACAGAATTGGTCTTATTGGGGATCTGGTAGAAATAACCAGACTGCTGGTAATTTTGAAGATGAGGGGAAAAGGTAGGGAAATACTCTATAACCCTCCTTTTTTTTTTTTTTCTCTCTCCTCTCTTCTTCTCTCTTCCTCTTCTTTTCTTTTTTTGTATTTTTTTTTTCTTCTTTCCCTTCTATTTTGTGGTTAATAAATAACTATTCTCAGATGTTTCTGATACACATTCTGTTTAGTTTGAAGGTTCTTTAATTTGTTTTATTTTTTTATTGATGGAATTTAAACAATGTCTATAGAAAATAGAAATTCAAGAAAGAGATATGAGATAAGATGGTTTCAGAACGACATATGAAACATTTTGATTTTTGTATGATTTGTATGTATCTGATGTGTTATTTCTACTTTTGTTTAGTATAGCTACTCCTCCCTTCCCTGCGTGGCGGGGGTGGGTACATTATATGGATATATCTCTTTTCTGTAAATAAAAAAATAAATTGAAAAAAAAAATGACATGCCCTATTTGAAACATGAAAGTTTTCTTTGAACTTGACTGTCCCTTTAAATATTTTGGCCTAAAGGCCAAGCTGTGTTAACACAGTCAGTAGAATAAATTACACTCCCAGTTGGTTCTAGAAGAGATAAGGTAATACAATTATAAGTTTCCATTGTTCTCTCCAAGTATTGGTGATTGGTTTAAGGACAAATATAAAGTAAAGAAGCAGGTATATGTACACAATGTGATAAAGTAACGAGATCTGATTATACCTACAAGCTCAATCCCTTTTATTAGGTTGTGACTTCAAAACACAAAATCAGCTATTTCAAATACACAAATAAACCTTAAAAAAGAAAATGTCATACATTTTATACTCTGCAGCTAGTAATAGGAAAGAGAAAAACAATTATTATAGTATACTGTCCCTTTAACTATTTGAGATGCTGCTTAAATGTATGTGTTTGTTAAGGCTTCCAGGGAGCTACGTTCCTTTTTTAGTCAGTGCAAGAGTTGCTGTGCCTGCCATGTGTGGCAAGATGAGAATGGAGTAGATTTTCTCAATTCTGCGCGCGTAAGTCCTTGCACTGTATATTGGATACCGAATTGCGCGCCAGTTCTATGTTAGTCTATGGGAGTAAAAAATGCGGGCGACGGGGGACATATATGCACGTAACTTGTATGCTATGCTGTATATGTAATACCAAAATTGCATAAAAAACTGCGGCGCAAGTTTTTGCGGGTGCCGCCGCCGCATATGTAATGGAGCCCAATATGTTTGTTAAAAAAGAAAGCTTTGGTGGAAATCACTACTGGTTGTAATAAATAAATCAATTAATTGAGCAATGGGATGTAGGAAAGAACCACAAACAGAGATAATTGTCCTGTCAGCATGCTTAGCCAATAACTTGTGAATTTTGGGTATTTGCAATCTTGAAATATAAATTAACTAGAGATCAGATTTTTAGTTAATTTTTCATAAGTGCCCCAATTGCTGCCAAATTTTAGTAGAGTTTGGGCTTTGAACGTCAAAAATGATTATCATTTTTATTTTTCTAAAGAAAAACTGGCTGAAAAGTTTTTAGAGGTTAAATTGAGTGGGTGTGGGGTGTTAGAAAAAAATCTGCGCCTTTACATTGCAGTCTATGGGAACTGTGTACTCTCTATATATTATTAGACATGTGCATTTCGTTTCTGACAAATTTTGGCCGATTCGGAGATTCGAATGCATTCGAATTTCCGAATCGGCACCATAACTAAAATCCCTAAAAATTCTGAAAACTAATAAATCAGTTTCCGAATTTTCGGATCCTTTATTCATATTTGGAATTTTTTATTGTTCTAATCTAAACCACAGTCCCCCGACATTGTTGACACTAACTAAATCACTAAATAAAGCTATTAATCCCTAAACCGCCATTCCCGACATCGCCGACACTAACTAAATCACTAAATAAAGCTATTAAAGCCCTAAACCGCCATACCTCGACATTGCCGACACTTACTATATCTATATTTATTTTGTGTGTTTGGGGGGTGAGGGATTGTAATGTTAGGGGTGTTTGTTGTATTTTTTTTTTTTAAGCAAAAGAGCTGTTAACTATAGGGCAATGCACTACAAAAGGCCTTGGTGGTTTATTATAGATTAGGTTTTTTTATCTTGGGGTGTTTTTTTAAAAGGGTTATTAGAATAGGAATCATTTTTAATATTTTGGATAATTTTGTTTGTTATTTTTTGTAATGGGATTTTTTTATTTTTGGGGTGTTCTTTTTTTAGATTAGGCATTTTTAATTTTTAATTGGGCTAAAAAAGAGCTGAATGCCCTTTTAAAGGCAATGCCCATACAAATGTCCTTTTAGGGGCAATGGGTAGATTAGGTTTATTTTTATTTTATGGGTTTGGGGGGGTGGGGGTTTGTAATGTTTTTTAGCAAAAGAGCTGTTAACTTTAGGGCAATGCCCTACAAAAGGCCCTTTTAAGGACCCTTGGTAGGTTATTATTGATTAGGGTTTTTTTATTTTGAGGTGTTTTTTTTTAAACAGGGTATTAGAATAATAATCATTTTTATTATGTTGGATAATTTAATTTGTTATTTTTTGTAATGGTAGTTTTTTTATTTTTGGCAATTTTACGGCTAGATTTATAGTTCTGCGTCAGCCGTCAAAACCAGCGTTAGAGGCTCCTAATGCTGGTTTTGGGCTACCGCTGGCATTTAGAGTCGTTTAGGTAAGGGTCTAACGCTCACTTTCCAGCCGCGACTTTTCCATACCGCAGATCCCCCTACGCCATTTGCGTATCCTATCTTTTCAATGGGATCTTTCTAACGCCGGTATTTAGAGTCTTGGCTGAAGTGAGCGTTAGAAATCTAATGACAAAACTCCAGCTGCAGAAAAAAGTCAGGAGTTAAGAGCTTTCTGGGCTAACGCCGGTTTATAAAGCTCTTAACTACTCTAAAGTACACTAACACCCATAAACTACCTATGTACCCCTAAACCGAGGTCCCCCCACATCGCTGCCACTCTATTAAAAAATTTTAACCCCTAATCTGCCGACCGCACACCGCCGCCACCTACGTTATCCCTATGTACCCCTAATCTGCTGCCCCTAACACCGCCGACCCCTATATTATATTTATTACCCCCTAATCTGCCGCCCCCAACGTCGCCGCCACCTACCTACACTTATTAACCCCTAATCTGCCGACCGGACCTCACCGCTACTATAATAAAGTTATTAACCCCTAATCCGCCTCACTCCCGCCTCAATAACCCTATAATAAATAGTATTAACCCCTAATCTGCCCTCCCTAACATCGCCGACACCTAACTTCAAGTATTAACCCCTAATATGCCGACCGGACCTCACCGCTACTCTAATAAATTTATTAACCCCTAAAGCTAAGTCTAACCTTAACACTAACACCCCCCTAAATTAAATATAATTTAAATCTAACAAAATAAATTAACTCTTATTAAATAAATTATTCTTATTTAAAGCTAAATACTTACCTGTAAAATAAATCCTAATATAGCTACAATATAAATTATAATTATATTGTAGCTATTTTAGGATTAATATTTATTTTACAGGCAACTTTGTATTTATTTTAACCAGGTACAATAGCTATTAAATAGTTATTTACTATTTAATAGTTACCTAGTTAAAATAATTACAAAATTACCTGTAAAATAAATCCTAACCTAAGTTACAATTAAACCTAACACTACACTATCATTAAATTAATTAAATAAAATACCTACAATTACCTACAATTAAACCTAACACTACACTATCAATAAATTAATTTAATACAATACATACAAATAAATACAATTAAATAAACTAACTAAAGTACAAAAAATAAAAAAGAACTAAGTTACAAAAAATAAAAAATATTTACAAACATTAGAAAAATATTACAACAATTTTAAACTAATTATACCTACTCTAAGCCCCCTAATAAAATAACAAAGCCCTCCAAAATAAAAAAATGCCCTGCCCTATTCTAAAATTAAAATAGAAAAGCTCTTTTACCTTACCAGCCCTTAAAAGGGCCTTTTGCGGGGCATGCCCCAAAGAATTCAGCTCATTTGCCTGTAAAAAAAAAAACATACAATACCCCCCCAACATTACAACCCACTACCCACATACCCCTAATCTAACCCAAACCCCCCTTAAATAAACCTAACACTAAGCCCCTGAAGATCTCCCTACCTTGTCTTCACCACACCGGGTTCACCGATCCGTCCTGGCTCCGACGTCTTCATCCAAGCCCAAGCGGGGGCTGAAGATGTCCATGATCCGGCTGAAGTCTTGATCCAAGCGGGGGCTGAAGATGTCCATGATCCGGCTGAAGTCTTGATCCAAGCAGGAGCTGAAGAGGTCCATGAGCCGGCTGAAGTCTTGATCCAAGCGGGAGCTGAAGAGGTCCATGATCCGGCTGAAGTCTTCTATCAAGCGGCATCTTCAATCTTCTTTCTTCCGGATCCATCTTCATCCCGCCGACGCGGAACATCCATCTTCACCGACGACTTCCTGACGGATGACGGTTCCTTTAAGGGACGTCATCCAAGATGGCGTCCCTCGAATTCCGATTGGCTGATAGGATTCTATCAGCCAGTCGGAATTAGGGTAGGAAAATTCTGATTGGCTGATGGAATCAGCCAATCAGAATCAAGTTCAATCCGATTGGCTGATCCAATCAGCCAATCAGATTGAGCTTGCATTCTATTGGCTGATCGGAATAGCCAATAGAATGCAAGCTCAATCTGATTGGCTGATTGGATCAGCCAATCGGATTGAACTTGAATCTGATTGGCTGATTCCATCAGCCAATCAGATTTTTCCTACCTTAATTCCGATTGGCTGATAGAATCCTATCAGCCAATCGGAATTCGAGGGACGCCATCATGGATGACGTCCTTTAAAGGAACCGTCATTCATCGGGAAGTCGTCGGTGAAGATGGATGTTCCGTGTCGGCGGGATGAAGATGGATCCGGAAGAAAGAAGATTGAAGATGCCGCTTGATAGAAGACTTCAGCCAGATCATGGACCTCTTCAGCTCCCGCTTGGATCAAGACTTCAGCCGGATCATGGACCTCTTCAGCCCCCGCTTGGATCAAGACTTCAGCCGGATCATGGACATCTTCAGCCCCCGCTTGGGCTTGGATGAAGACGTCGGAGCCAGGACGGATCGGTGAACCCGGTGTGGTGAAGACAAGGTAGGGAGATCTTCAGGGGCTTAGTGTTAGGTTTATTTAAGGGGGGTTTGGGTTAGATTAGGGTTATGTGGGTGGTGGGTTGTAATGTTGGGGGGGTATTGTATTTTTTTTTTTTACAGGCAAAAGAGCTGAATTCTTTGGGGCATGCCCCGCAAAAGGCCCTTTTAAGGGCTGGTAAGGTAAAAGAGCTTTTCTATTTTAATTTTAGAATAGGGTAGGGCATGTTTTTATTTTGGGGGGCTTTGTTATTTTATTAGGGGGCTTAGAGTAGGTGTAATTAGTTTAAAATTGTTGTAATATTTTTCTAATGTTTGTAAATATTTTTTTATTTTTTGTAACTTAGTTCTTTTTTATTTTTTGTACTTTAGTTAGTTTATTTAATTGTATTTATTTGTAGGTATTGTATTTAATTAATTTATTGATAGTGTAGTGTTAGGTTTAATTGTAGATAATTGTAGGTATTTTATTTAATTAATTTATTGATAGTGTAGTGTTAGGTTTAATTGTAACTTAGGTTAGGATTTATTTTACAGGTAATTTTGTAATTATTTTAACTAGGTAGCTATTAAATAGTAAATAACTATTTAATAGCTATTGTACCTGGTTAAAATAAATACAAAGTTGCCTGTAAAATAAATATTAATCCTAAAATAGCTACAATATAATTATAATTTATATTGTAGCTATATTAGGGTTTATTTTACAGGTAAGTATTTAGCTTTAAATAGGAATAATTTATTTAATAAGAGTTAATTTATTTCGTTAGATTTAAATTATATTTAATTTAGGGGGGTGTTAGGGTTAGGGTTAGACTTAGCTTTAGGGGTTAATACATTTATTAGAGTAGCGGTGACGTCTGGTCGGCAGGTGTTAATACTTGAAGTTAGGTGTCAGCGATGTTAGGGATGGCAGATTAGGGGTTAATACTATTTATTATAGGGTTAGTGAGGCGGATTAGGGGTTAATACATTTATTAGAGTAGCGGTGAGGTCCGGTCGGCAGATTAGGGGTTAATAATTGCAGGTCGGTAGCGGCGACGTTGGGGGCGGCAGATTAGGGGTTAATAAATATAATATAGGGGTCGGCGGTGTTAGGGGCAGCAGATAAGGGTACATAGGGATAACGTAGGTTGCGGCGGTGTACGGAGCGGCAGATTAGGGGTTAAAAAGTGTAAGGTTAGGGGTGTTTAGACTCGGGGTACATGTTAGGGTGTTAGGTGCAGACTTAGAAGCTGTTTCCCCATAGGAAACAATGGGGCTGCGTTAGGAGCTGAACGCTGCTTTTTTGCAGGTGTTAGGTTTTTTTTCAGCTCAAAATGCCCCATTGTTTTCTATGGGGGAATCGTGCACGAGCACGTTTTTGAAGCTGGCCGCGTCCGTAAGCACCGCTGGTATTGAGAGTTGCAGTGGCGGTAAATATGCTATACGCAGCCCTTCTGTGAACTCTAAATACCAGCGGTATTTAAAAGGTGCGGGGGAAAAAAAGCCAGCGTTAGATACGCGGGTCGTTACCGACAAAACTCTAAATCTAGCCGTTAGTGTTTATTATATTTTGTAATTATAGTTTTAATTTTTTTAGTAATCTTATTTTTTTTATTTTTAGTAACGTTAGTTTTTTTTATTTTTATTAATGTTAGGTTTTATTAGTGTAAGTTTAGGTTTTATTTTTATATCACAGGTAAGTTTGTATTTATTTTAACTAGGTAGTTAGTAAATAATTGTAACTTTAATTTAGGTCTGTTTTATTATGTTAAAGTTAGGGGGTGTTAGGTTTAGGGGTTAATATAGTTTAATTTAGGTTGTTGTGATGTGGGGCTGGCAGTTTAGGGGTTAATAGGTTTAGTTAGTGTTGGCAACATTTGGGAATGGTGGTTTAGGAGTTAATAGGTTTAGTTAGTGTTTCAGTTAGTGTTGGCGATGTCGGGAAACTGTGGTTGAGGGGTTGATAGGTTTAGTTAGTGCCGGCAATGTTTAGGAATGGCAGTTGTGGGGTTAATAGGTTTAGTTAGTGCCGGCCATGTCGGGGAACTGTGGTTTAGGGGTTAATAGCTTTATTTTGTGATTTAGTTCGTTTCTGCAATGTCGGGGAACTGCAGTTTAGGGGTTAATAGGTTTAGGTAGTTTTGGCGATGTGGGGGTGCGGCGGTTTAGGGGTTAATAGGTTTAGTTAGTGTCGACTATGTAGGTGGATGGCAGTTTAGAGGTTAATAGCTTTATTTAGTGTCAGCGATGTGGGTGGCAGTGACGGTTTTAAATTAAAAAAACTTGGCAATCGCCAACATATTAGTTATGTTTAGTTAAATTGTTTTTTCAGATCCATTCATTTTTTCAGATCCATTCTTTATTCATATGCATTATTCTATTCTAAACTTCAGAATAGAATAATGCATATGAATAAAGAATGGATCTGAAAAAACTATTTAACTTAAAGGGACACTGAACCCAATTTTTTTTCTTTCAGATAGAGCATGCAATTTTAAGCAACTTTCTAATTTACTCCTATTATCAATTTTTCTTTGTTCTCTTGCTATCTTTATTTGAAAAAGGCATCTAAACTGTTTTTCTTGGTTCAGAACCCTGGGCAGTACTTTTTTATTGGTGGATGAATTTATCCACCAATCAGCAAGGGCAACCCAGGTTGTTCACCAAAAATGGGCCGGCATCTAAACTTACATTCTTGCATTTCAAATAAAGATATCAAGAGAATACAGAAAATTTGATGATAGAAGTAAATTAGAAAAGTGCTTAAAATATCATAAACAAAAAGTACCCAACGGTGCTAATGGGGCAGACTGGAACTTTGCAGTGGTCCAGCTCACTGTATACGCCCAGCAGATGTCCAGTCAGATAACCTTGATGGAATGTGCCTATTGCCTGTATAAGCACAAAAAGCAGACAAACATAGCCCAGTAACGTTTGGACAAGAGCAATATAAAACAATTTGATTGCACTTACAAGAAAAAGTGCACCTCCAGGTGCAGTAAAGACAGACTGGAACCTCACAGTCGCCCAGCTGACTGATGTCACCAACCGAGCAGCAGCAACCGCAAAAGGAATCCCAATGTTCCCAGCAATGGTGTAACAGTGACATACACCACAATACCAAGTGTATAATTTAAAAATTATTCTTTATTAAAAAGTGGTGCGTTTCTCAGCCTCCTAGGGGCTGTTTCATCAGGCTATAATACAAAATATTTATAAAAACACTTGCTATGTAACAGATTAGAGACATTCTCTGATAGGTCAAACAATTGAACAATCACACCTGTGTGTGTTCACAATTCATTGGTTGGTATGGTAACATGAGTAAATGAGACCTCACAGGTGGATTACAAAGTGCATGTAATTAACAATTGCTCAGTTGGCATAGCAGCCAAAAATAAACACAACCCTAAAAAACTTTTTTCACATATCCAGGTCACAGTAAATTATATAACCCACATTGGTTAATATTAAAAAGAAAAGCATAAATATCATAACTAGGGTGACCATATTGCCGCTTTAAGAAGGGACAAATATGAAAAATACATATGTTAGGGCTGTTTTCAAGGCTGTTTAAAGAAATAGTTTGTATAGGAACCCTCAGATGCATTTTTCATATGGGTCCCTTTTTAAAGCGGCAATATGGTCACCCTAATCATAACATAAGTATAAAAATACATATTCATGCACAACACATGTATAAAAAAATATGTACACAAATACAAAAATTGCGAGATAATATAAAGTTACAAAAATTATGCAACATAGGAAATTGTTTTACCTTTTAATCTGTACTCCTCTGCCCCCCCCCCCAAAAAAAAACAACATACACCTACTTGTATAATCGAAAAATGTATTATATAAATACTCAAACCTTAATGAAGGGATATATCGTATTGATAAACACTTATTTGATTATCTACCAAAATAGCATCAGTTAGGTTCTACTAAAAGTAGAAATTGAAGATGGCGCCTATCTGTATGTAATTTGTAAATGGTACAATCTAGGCAGGAATTGTTATTTGCTATAATTCCAAAAAATATATATGTATACATGTATATTTTTTCATACATGTGTTGTGCATGAATATGTATTTTTATACTTATGTTATGATATTTATGCTTTTGTTTTTAATATTAACCAATGTGGGTTATATAATTTACTGTGACCTGGATATGTGAAAAAAGTTTTTTAGGGTTGTGTTTATTTTTGGCTGCTATGCCAAGTGAGCAATTGTTAATTACATGCACTTTGCAATCCACCTGTGAGGTCTCATTTACTCATGTTACCATACCAACCAATGAATTGTGAACACACACAGGTGTGATTGTTCAATTGTTTGACCTATCAGAGAATGTCTCTAATCTGTTATATAGCAAGTGTTTTTTAAATATTTTGTATTATAGCCTGATGAAACAGCCCCTAGGAGGCTGAGAAACGTATCGCTTTTTAATAAAGAATAATTTTTAAATTATACACTTGGTATTGTTGTGCATTGCACTGTTACACCATTGCTGGGAACATTGGGACTCCTTTTGCGGTTGCTGCTGCTCGGTTGGTGACATCAGTCAGCTGGGCGACTGTGAGGTTCCAGTCTGTCTTTACTGCAACTGGAGGTGCACTTTTTCTTGTAAGTGCAATCAAATTGTTTTATATTGCTCTTGTCCAAACGTTACTGGGCTATGTTTGTCTGCTTTTTGTGCTTATACAGGCAATAGGCACACTCCATCAAGGTTATCTGACTGGACATCTGCTGGGTGTATACAGTGAGCTGGACCACTGTGAAGTTCCAGTCTGCCACTTAAGCACCATTGAGTGCTTTTTGTTTGTGAGTATATATATTCATCTGCACCTTTGTATATTTGTTCTGGTGGTACTAGGCCATGGTGGTGCCTCTGTTCTCTTTCTGCAGATCATGATACACCAGGATTTGACCGTCCTTCGACAGAGAGTTGCCCCACTTTGTGGATTATATCCACTCATTGGTTTATATGGACTATTATGCTGAGTTGTTTTATGTTTATTATTGATTATATACATAGTTAGTAGGAAGCGCCCCCTGAGGGTGTGGGTGTACGCCTGTACACCACTCTCTATTATGCTTAAAATATCATGCTCTCTCTGAATCACGAAAGAATTTTTTTTTTATTTTTTTAAACCTAGCTAAACTAATTTGCTAAAACAAAATTATTTATTTAACTAACGAAAACAAAGTGAAACTAAAAGAATTTTTTTAGCGTTACACGTCTATATATTATATACATTTAATATGTGTTAATATGTGTATATACACATATAAACACGTAAATATATATGTATATACTCCCCACTGATAGTTAAGCATCCATGTAACTGAGGATGGCTATCAAATAGTAAAGTGGATATGGGGGGTGCTCTGTGGTAAAGTAATATGCACAGGGGTCCAACACCTTTAAGTTGGTGAAAGAGGTATTGGGCTAATTGTTCAGTTAGGGGCATGAGTGTAATACATGAAGAGTAATGCTACCTAACACTGATATCCCCTCTGTGTAAATATGTAAATATAACAGTGTAAATATAACAGTATAAGAACATAATAATATCCCTTTGTGGCAAAATGGCAATATGTTTGTGCATAACATTTGAAGATATAAGGTTCAAAAAAGGTTTGGGGGTAGGTCTGTGTATATTACAATATGCCTAGTATAGGGTAATAATATCAGTTTGCATTATAGTACTATGTGTAGTTAGCGGTCTGCACTGCTGCATTATTCTGTGTGATGTTGATTTTCACTTTTGCTTTTAGTGGTGGGTGGTTGGTCCCTGTCGGCTCTCCTTAGTTCCGGGCGCGCATGCGCAGTTGCGCGACACGGAAGTTGAGAGTCTGTTGGCGATTTGACACGGTGAGGGTGAGTAGCTATTTAAGTTGTGTGTTATTGTATATCTGTAAGTGGTCTGAGGACGGGGGAGACCCCGAAAACGTTTACCATTAAACGACAAAGTTAAACGGAGAGTGCCTGCTTTATTTTGTGGATATTTGTTTGCTTGCAAGCGCACCCCGGCAGCTGGATATAAGAAGAGTGTGCTGGTTCCCTGCTTCTGGTTGTATACTCATATACATATATATTTAATAGACTCCCAACCACGTACTCAGCTGCTGCGGACTGGAGCGCGAGCCGGATGGGCGGCACATCTGGTGTTGTTGTGGTAATCTCCATATCAGTAACCTTAGGGCAGCTGAGCCTCCCTCCCTCCCTTCTTTGCTCCAGTACAACTCCAGCTGAGGAGAAACAACACTCTGGGAACACCGGATAGAGGCAATACAACCAGCATACTTCAGCGCTGACCACATCCGGTACAGACCTGCCACACAGCCAGCTGGTTTGCTGTAAATACCAGCCTGCCTCTGCCGGCACAAGAGAGAGCCGCCCTGTTTGTGAGTACCCTTATTCTGTCGCTAATTGGATTTTCTTGGTTTTATTGACCTACACATGTGGCGCCTCTGTGTTTGTTCTTATCTTATATTTAATATTTGCTATCCATCGCTGCACGACTTACCCCCTACGCTACACTAGGTTCTCAGTCGTGTCTGATGACATGAGAATGAGGCTCCCATTGGCGCCTATGAAAGCCCACTCTTTTGAGTGCAAAGCTTCCATGCAATGTGAATGTGAGGTTGCATTCGTATTGCGCTTTACTTGTAATACCAGTGCATATTTGTGTGAGCTGGTATTACTGAGTGGAGGGCAAATAACAGGCTTGTGAAAGCGCAGTTTGGCTCTCCACTCGTAATCTGTTTATGTCTGTTTATCAATAAGATGAGATTACATATTATCTCTATAGTCCATATAATTCAAAATGACTATAGTGCCATCCTTATCTGTAGGGTGTATTACAATGTGTATTACAATCAATTTACCATTCTGTAGAGTCAGAATTGTAATTTGTGTTCATTTTAGTTTGCTGTATAACTGTTATTTCCTGTGCAACCATTTGAATAAATGTTTTAGTGCTAAGACTACAATTTATAGGATCAACCCACCAAAGGGCTGGTACTTATCACAATGATAAAGGCCAAACAACAACCATTTTGTTATGCTGAGCATGAGTGACATGCACGTATATATCCAAAATGGTCCAACAGAGCCACCTCAGGAATGACTGAGTTTAGCAAAATGTGCATGGACGTGTAAACTGGCAATGACATATTCATCAACTTTCAAAAGAGTTTTCTTGGTGCCCCCACTTTAGGCAGATGGCATGAATCTGTTGTTTGTTTGTACAAATCCAACCCTTCCTCTCAGTACTCGATCATGTGACACTAGTAATAAACTGATGCATATAGTTGCTGATAAATTAAAACAGTTATCACTTACTAATTACGTACCTCCAGTAGCAACTTCCTGGGAATGCGCATTTAAAGGAGAAAGCAGATGCTAATCTTATCACTGGAACTGAGCATAGGCCAAAACATGCAGAGAAGAAAAAGTTGTCACTCCATGAAAACAAAAACGTTATTTATCCATAAAGATTTCAAAAGGATAAAACACATTATGAATCAAGTCTAGTGAGTTTCAGCTGTCTTGACATTCTCATAGATGTATACATAGATTTTAATGATTTAATTAAATATTAATGAATTATAACAAACAGAATGCTGACTTTTTCTCCAGTATAGGTTATATCATCCACAAACATATGCAAGCAACATTTCTTTGTTTCACCTTTCACAAGTTCATATCTTTTATACAATTCCATTGTTTTTCCTTCTAAATTTTAAAAAAAAACGTTATTACTCCTTGTGTATACACACAGTATTATCTTTGTTAATTCACTATTCTTTAAAGTGAACATAAAAGGACATCAAACTTTTCATGTTTTCCTTTTTTTTTTTTTGTAGATATTTTAGTGTCTCTCTATGACCTAGATTTAGAGTTTGGCGGTAGCCGTGAAAACCAGCGTTAGAGGCTCCTAACGCTGGTTTTAGGCTACCGCCGGTATTTGGAGTCAGTCAGGAAAGAACAGCCCGGGCGACGGCTGGAGTGAAGGGCAGTTTGACCCCTACTTTGCGGGAGCAATGGTAGGCTCCGCTGTGGGGGTGGAGAGAGAGGGGAGGAGATAAATATCCCTCCCAGGCGTACAGTGTCAGTGCAGAGTAGGAGCAGCGGAAGCAAGAAGGTTTTGTCAGCACTTACCTGGAGATCGTAGTCAGCACTTACCTGATGGAGGCTCTGTTGTCACAGCTGTTGGCGGTCGCCAGGCAGAATGGTGAGGAGTGGATCCGAGAGCGGTTGAGCGGCGGTACGGCGGTGGTTCCAGCTGGAGGAGCGGCGACGAACAGGACCAGAGGACGGCCGGCCAGGAGGTCGCGGCCACCAGAGCGACTCAGTCCGGATCTTCACGGCGCCAGGTCCAGCAGAGGTGGCGCAGGGCCTGGGCGTCCAGCGGAGGTGAGCGGAATGGCGGATGGCGGACGAGGACGGCAGGTTGCAACGGAGGCTGAGTCGCGGCCTACCACGGGGCCGGTGGATGACGTCATGGTCGGGCGGCGTCAGGAAACACCGGGCGCCGGTCGCGGCAGGAGGAGGTCGCTGAGGAATAGGACTAGCGGTCCGGAAGCAGGTAAGGTGCACTGAGTTATCGAAGAGTATCCCCTTAGTAGCTGGGCTATCGAAGAGGGTTCCCGAAGGCGGGAAAGGAAAAAGGGGCATGCAGGGAAGCATGGCTGCGGTTGGGTTTATGAGGTGGTACAGGCGGGAAACAGGGTGGAATGGGGTGAGGCAGCAAGTGGCAGGTTAGGAAAGGGAATTAGATAGCGGGGGGGGCGCCAGGGTGTGGCTGCAAGCGGTAGTTAGGACGCAAGAAAGGGGGGGAGCATGATAAGGCTGTGAGGTGAGGCAGTTGGGGAGCCGGGATAAGGCTCAAGGGTGCAAGCTGTAATTAGGTAGGTTTGTAATGGGGTGAGGCCGCAAATGGCAGGTAGAAAAGGAAACTAGCTAGCGGGGGGGGCGCCGGGGTGTAGCTGCAAGCGGTAGTTAGGACACAAGCAAGGGGGGGGGGGGGGAGCGTTATAGGGCTGTGAGGTGAGGCTGTTGGGGAGCCGGGATGAGGCTCATGGGTGAGGCAGTAAGGGCGCAAGCAGTAATTAGGGTAGGAGCAGGGTAGCCAGGGCACGGCTGTAGGCAATAAGGGAGCCAGGTTAAGGCTCAGGGGAGCAGTGGGTTTTGTCTGTTAGGTAGGGTGGTGTGCGGCATTTGGGTCAGAGACTACAAAGTTAAAGGTTGAGATGGGGGGGGTGATGAGAAAGGGGTGGACAGTTGGTGAGCCGGGATAAGGCTGAGAGATTAGGGGAGCAATTTTGATGGTTTTGGGTGGCAGGGGGGGGGGGCTACCATACAGGCTAGGTGGTGGTAGTGAAGGGGGCTAGGATTAGTAAAAAAAAAAAAAAAAATTGTGGGGCAGGAGGAGGAGTCGGACAGGACTCAGGGTGTAGGGGGGGAGGCAGAAGGGGGGGGGGCAGGGCCGTGTCGCGGCCGTAGGATAGGTTAAAGGGGGGGTTTTTTCAGTGTGGAGCTGGGATTGGGCTCGGGCAGATAGGAGGGGCTAGCGTTCGGTCGGGTAGCAGGAGGGAGGGGAGTTGGCAGTGGTTAGATAGGGTGGGTAGCTGGGAGGTTGAGGCGAGGCAGTTGAAGCAGGTGGCAAGGGGTTGGTGTGTAAAGGGAGGGTGGTATAGGGGAATAGTTTGTGGAGTATGCTCCGCGGTGGTAGCGGGAGGGAGGGGGGGATGTGGGTGGTGTGTTGTCAATGTGGTAGTTTCAGTAGGGGAGGGGGGGGGGGGCTATAGCGGGGAGGGGGGTTTTTTGGTTTGGTGGGAGGCAAAAAGGGAAGGGTGTTGATTTGGCATTAACTTTGTAAATCTTCTAGGTTCCAGTGGGGCGGACAGGAGGGGTGTGGAGGCTCCGCAAGCCACGGGAGGAGGCAGTAGGGAGCTGCAGGAGCGGCTTACGGATCCCCCATTGGAGTTGAATGCCAGTGGCAATCTGGACGAGGAGGATCCAGTGGAAGGGACTTCAGCGGCAGGAGGGACGGCTGGCCAGGTAGGGGGCATGGCGGACCTGGTGCAGCTTCTTCAATTGTTGTCTCCACAACGGGGAGGGGAGGGAGAGGGGCTAGGGGAAGCAGTTCGGGGAACAAGGGGGGAGCGAGGTGGGGACAGGGATGTTGTTACGATGTCTTCTTCACAGTCATTAGGTGCAGGAAGTAGGAGAGAGAGGGGCACTTCGCCCGTAGTAAGAGCTGCAGGGTCCGGCGGCCGCCGGAGATCCAGATCACCTATACGGCGGCCTCAAGGCGGAGGCAGGCCGGATTCGCCATTTCGAGCACGGTCAGAAAGGGATCGAGAAAGGAGCAGATACGGCAGGGGGCGGTCTCCTGCCAGACGGAGTGGAGTACGTAGGAGGCTGGAGGTCAGCAGAAGCCGGGAAAGTCCAAGAAGAGAACAGAGGACTGAACAGGTGTCGGGTCCTACTCAGGGGCCGGTGACGGTGCAGCAGCCTGCAGGTGAGGTGATGGCTGGGGGAGCGCCAGGAATGAATGCGGCGGGGAGTGGTGAAAGAGAGACGTTGGTAGCAGGTTTGAAGGGACTTTTGGCCGCGCTTGAGAAGCCTAGTAGTTCAGGGGTCCCGGTAGCAGCGGCATGGGTGGCCCCAGTGACGGGGTTGTCGGGGGTAGCGCAAGCGACATCGGGAATGGTACAACAGAGTGGCGGGGTCGCGAGCCAAGGGGGGGCCGCGACGGTGGTAGCGGGGGAAGTGGTTAGGGTACCCGAAGGGGCGCTTCGGAGGCCGTGCCTATGTTCGGTGGGGCCGTTAGGAATCCATCTAACGAATGAGTTGAGGGAAAAAATAGGGAAGAGGGAATTTGTGGAGATATTCTCCCTGTTGCCTCTGGAACATGTATTGGAAGTGAAGGAGGATGAGAAAGACAAGGGTAAGAAAGAAGAGGAGGAGAGAAAGAAACGGTGGAGGAAATTGCCCAAGACTTTTGGGAATTGGTCCCGGGCTTTCCGTATATTAGCTAGCGTGTTCTGTGAGAAGTTCCCGGAACAAGGAGCATCTCTTTTTTGCTATTATGATGAGATAGCAGGGGCGTATAGCACATATGGCGGTATGGCGTGGTGGAGGTACGATGAGGGGTTCCGCCAGCGGATGGCAGTTCGCCCGGAGATGCGTTGGGACGACAGGGACATGGGGATTTGGTTGGAGATGATGACTCCACTGCGGGGGAATCATTCCTTTCGGAGTTTCGGGCAGGTCGGAGGTAGTGGCGGATCCGGTGCCGTACCTGGAACAGCCATACGCAAGGGACTCTGTTTCCAGTTTAATGAGGGGCATTGTAGGTTCGGTAACTCCTGCAAATACAAGCATGAGTGCTCAGTATGTGGGGGAGTGCATTCCGGGGCAAAATGCTTCCGGAAGGGCAGAATTGGAACCAAGCCAGGGGAAATGGGTACATCGGGCGCGGACGCCGGTGAAGGTAAGAAAGATGGTCCCGTGGCTAGAGGTGTACGCACGTGAGCGGGGACATGCGGGGGATGCGGAGTTGCTCTTAACGGGATTTAGCACAGGGTTTGTAATTCCGTTTAGGGAGCAGCAGGGGTCAGTGGTTGCAGGTAATCTGAAATCGGTAAGGGACTTTCCGGATGTGCTGAGGGAAAATTGGGGAAGGAGGTTCGACTTGGTCGAATGGCGGGCCCGTTCAGGGAACCGCCACTTCCGGATTTAAGGGTATCCCCTCTGGGGGTGGTACCGAAAAAGACTCCGGGTCAGTTCAGGATGATACACCATTTATCCCACCCGAAAGGGGTTTCAGTGAATGATGGCATTGATCCCGAGCTGATATCGGTGAAGTATGCATCTTTTGATAAGGCGGTTGGGTTGGTGAGGGTGGCCGGGCGGGGGGCCCTGATGGCGAAAGCTGATGTAGAATCGGCCTTCCGGTTGTTGCCGGTACACCCGATGTGCCATCACCTGTTGGGATGTAAGTTCGAGGGCCAGTTTTATGTGGACCTCTGCCTCCCGATGGGCTGTTCAATTTCCTGTTCATATTTTGAAAGGTTCAGCTCATTTGTGGAGTGGGTGGTGAAGAAAAAATCAGGGAAAGTCTCGATAGTGCACTACCTGGACGACTTCCTGTTTGTGGGCCCGGCGGGTTCGGAGGTATGTGAACGGCTTGTGGAATCTTTTGAAGAGGTCGCTCGGGAGTTTGGTATTCCCGTAGCAGCCGACAAATCTGAGGGTCCCACTTCGGTGCTGAGTTTTTTAGGAATCGAAGTGGATACAATCAAGATGGAATGCAGGCTTCCAGAAGACAAGATCCGGGACCTGCGGGAGGTAATTGACAGGGTTCTGGTCCGCAAAAAAGTGTTGCTTAGGGAAGTACAATCGTTACTGGGGAAGTTGAATTTCGCAGGGCGTATCATTCCCATTGGGAGAGTTTTCTGTCGCCGGTTATCTTTGGCGACTGTTGGTGTGACCAATCCAACTTTCCATATCCGTTTGTCGGTAGATGTAAAGGAGGATTTGAGGATCTGGAAAATCTTCTTGGAAGATTTTAACGGGAGCTTGCTGATTCAAGAACTCGGGTGGTCGGACGACCAATTGTGTCTGTTTACTGATGCGTCGGGTGCTCACGGTTTCGGGGCATTTTTGAATGGCAGGTGGTGCGCTGGGGCTTGGCCGCAAGCGTGGGCGGAATGGGGACTGACCAAGAATCTGACATTTTTGGAGCTGTTCCCGATCGTGGTGGCCTTAAGAATTTGGCCAGAGGAACTTAGGAATAAGAGAGTCTGTTTTCATTCCGACAACCTGGGGGTGGTTTGGGCGATTAATCGCCTGACGGCAAACTCCCCGGCAGTGATTCGATTACTTCGGGCATTTGTATTGGAATGCTTGCGATGCAATGTTTCTTGGAGAGCGGTGCATGTCCCTGGGCGCTTTAATGTAATTGCTGACTCTTTATCCCGGTTTCAGTGGGATCGATTCCGAGAGGCGGCCCCAGGGGCGGACGTGGAGGGCGCGGAATGTCCGGAGGATCTGTGGCAGCTTGGCTGCCAGGAACGCTGAATCTGGTGCAAGGGGCGTTAGCCCCTACCACATGGAGGGCATACGTCCGAGTGTGGAAGATGTGGCGGAATAGGATGGAGATGGAGGCCTGTCAGGAAGGTGTTGTGGAATGGATGAGAATTTTAATGGAATGGTTAGGGTGTTGGAGGAGAGAAGGGCTGTCGCCCTCAGAGGTTCGGAAGAGAATGGCGGCGTTGGCCTTTTTGTTCCAAATGTTGGGGTGTGTAGATATAACTAAGAACTTTGCGGTGCGGATGGCGGTCAGGGGTTTGTGTAGGAGAAGGGCGCGGGCTGATGGTCGGAGGCCGTTGACGTTTGCAGTACTGCAAGGGGTGGTTGAGAAGTTAGGAGCTCTCTGTTTTTCGCATTATGAGGAGCTGTTGTTTAGGGTGGCCTGTGTGCTGGCCTTTTTTGGAGCCTTTAGGGTCTCGGAGTTAATGGGTGTGAACAAGCAGGATAGGCAGGGACTGGGAAGGCAAGAGGTGGTGTTGAAGGAAGAATCAGTAGAGATATGGGTGAGGAGGTCCAAGACGGATCAGGAAGGTAGAGGGGCGATGGTAGTGTTGCGAGGGATCGGGGGCCGATGTTGCCCGGTGCGAGCGGTAAGGGAGTTTTTGGAGGTGTCAGGCTATACGTCAGGGCCGTTGCTAGTTCATGCGGATGGTACCCCATTATCTAGATTTCAATTTGTGGCGTTGGTGAGGAAGGCGCTGGTGGCGATGGGTTTGAGAGGGGAAGATTTTGGATCTCATTCGTTTCGGATCGGGGCGGCAACGGAAGCTGCAAATTTGGGGCTGGATGCGGGGGTGATCAGAAAGATTGGCAGGTGGAGGTCTGAAAGGTTCCGGGGGTATGTGAGACAAGGGATGGTTGCGCAGCTGGAGAGTCGTTGATGAGTGGCTATCTTATTTGCTTGACAGGGTCGACGGAGTGCTGGATCTTGGGACACTCATATGTTTTTTGGGCGAGGAAGGCGGCTGCTGTCAAAGCGAATGGGTTGCAGTTGGGTTTTTCAAAGGAGCAGGTGCAGATAAGGTGGTTTGGGATAAGGGGGATGAAGTGGGCCCAGGTGAGTGGGAAGGTTACGGAGTTGGCCAGAATGTTTAATCCCCCTAGGATATTGGTCCTTCATGTGGGGGGAAATGACTTGGGGTATATGTCACAAAAGGATTTGTTATGGGGAATGAAGAATGGGCTTGATAGGTTGCTGGAACTGTTTCCGGGTCTGACGTTGGTGTGGTCGGAGATAGAGAGCAGGTTGGAGTGGCGGTCGGCATGGGATTTAAAAAAATTGGAGTTATCTAGGAGGAAAGTGAATAGAACTATGAGTGGGTACGTCAGACGACTAGGTGGAGTGGGGCTCAGGCATGTGGAATTTGAGGGTGAATCGGGTAGGTGTTTCTACCTGAAGGACGGTGTCCACTTGAATGAGGTAGGGTTACACCTATTTAATTTCACCATTAAAGAAGGGATAGAAAAGGCCTTAGCTGTGTGTGGCGGTACTCGCTGAAGGCGAGTGGTGGCGGGGTGCTTGCTGTGGTCTGTTGAGGCTTACGCCTGATGGATAATGGCTAGTACTTCTGTCGGGAACAGAAAGGGAAAAAGTGATGGTTGACGCCCCGCCCTGAAAGGGGTGGGGGCTTATAGAGGACAGGAGCAAGCATTGGGAAAACTGTTAAGATATGAAAGGTTGATAATGTTGATATAAAGTTGAACTTGTTGTTTATTGGTTAATAAACAAGCTGCGGCCTTTTCTTCCCATAACTAGTGGTTGTGTCGTTATTTGAGGTGGGTTGGAGCGAACTCAAAAATGGGGGGTCAAGAACAGCCCGGGCGACGGCTGGAGTGAAGGGCAGTTTGACCCCTACTTTGCGGGAGCAATGGTAGGCTCCGCTGTGGGGGTGGAGAGAGAGGGGAGGAGATAAATATCCCTCCCAGGCATACAGTGTCAGTGCAGAGTAGGAGCAGCGGAAGCAAGAAGGTTTCCCGCCCTCCCTCCCTATATTAAGATGAAGATGGTGTATGTCGCAGCTATGGCGGGGTGCTTGCTGTGGTCTGTTGAGGCTTACGCCTGATGGATAATGGCTAGTACTTCTGTCGGGAACAGAAAGGGAAAAAGTGATGGTTGACGCCCCGCCCTGAAAGGGGTGGGGGCTTATAGAGGACAGGAGCAAGCATTGGGAAAACTGTTAAGATATGAAAGGTTGATAATGTTGATATAAAGTTGAACTTGTTGTTTATTGGTTAATAAACAAGCTGCGGCCTTTTCTTCCCATAACTAGTGGTTGTGTCGTTATTTGAGGTGGGTTGGAGCGAACTCAAAAATGGGGGGTCAAGGGTCTAACGCTCACTTTACAGCCGCAACTTTTCCATACCGCAGATCCCCTTACGTCAATTGCGTATCCTATCTTTTCAATGGGATCTTTCTAACTCCGGTATTTAGAGTCGTGGCTGAAGTGAGCGTTAGAATTCTAACGACAAAACTCCAGCCGCAGAAAAAAGTCAGTAGTTAAGAGCTTTCTGGGCTAACGCCGGTTTATAAAGCTCTTAACTACTGTGCTCTAAAGTACACTAACACCCATAAACTACCTATGTACCCCTAAACCGAGGTCCCCCCACATCGCCGCCACTCGATTAAATTTTTTTAACCCCTAATCTGCCGACCACCACCTACGTTATACTTATGTACCCCTAATCTGCTGCCCCTAACACCGCCAACCCCTATATTATATTTATTAACCCCTAACCTGCCCCCCACAACGTCGCCGCCAGCTATCTACAATAATTAACCCCTAATCTTCCGACCGCAAAGAGCCGCCACCTATGTTATCCTTATGTACCCCTAATCTGCTGCCCCTAACACCGCCGACCCCTATATTATATTTATTAACCCCTAATCTGCCCCCCTCAACGTCGCCTACACTTATTAACCCCTAATCTGCCGAGCGGCCCGCACCGCTACTATAATAAAGTTATTAACCCCTAATCCGCCTCACTCCCGCCTCAATAACCCTATAATAAATAGTATTAACCCCTAATCTGCCCTCCCTAACATCGCCGACACCTAACTTCAAGTATTAACCCCTAATCTGCCGACTGGAGCTCACCGCTATTCTAATAAATGTATTAACCCCTAAAGCTAAGTCTAACCCTAACCCTAACACCCCCCTAAGTTAAATATAATTTAAATCTAACGAAATAAATTAACTCTTATTAAATAAATTATTCCTATTTAAAGCTAAATACTTACCTGTAAAATAAATCCTAATATAGCTACAATATAAATTATAATTATATTATAGCTATTTTAGGATTTATATTTATTTTACAGGTAACTTTGTATTTATTTTAACCAGGTACAATAGCTATTAAATAGTTAAGAACTATATAATAGCTAAAATAGTTAAAATAATTACAACATTACCTGTAAAATAAATCCTAACCTAAGTTACAATTAAACCTAACACTACACTATCAATAAATGAATTAAAAACAATACCTACAAATAACTACAATGAAATAAACTAACTAAAGTACAAAAAATAAAAAAGAACTAAGTTACAAAAAATAAAAAAATATTTACAAACATTAGAAAAAAATTACAACAATTTTAAACTAATTACACCTACTCTAAGCCCCCTAATAAAATAACAAAGACCCCCAAAATAAAAAAATTCCCTACCCTATTCTAAATTACAAAAGTTCAAAGCTCTTTTACCTTACCAGCCCTGAACAGGGCCCTTTGCGGGGCATGCCCCAAGAAATTCAGCTCTTTTGCCTGTAAAAAAACACATACAATACCCCCCCCAACATTACAACCCACCACCCACATACCCCTAATCTAACCCAAACCCCCCTTAAATAAACCTAACACTAAGCCCCTGAAGATCTTCCTACCTTATCTTCACCTCACCGCATATCACCGATCCGTCCTGGCTCCAAAATCTTCATCCAACCCAAGCGGGGGCTGGCGATCCATAATCCTGTGGCTGAAGAGGTCCAAAGTCTTCATCCTATCCGGGAAGAAGAGGCGATCCAGACCGGCAACCATCTTGATCCAAGCGGCATCTTCTATCTTCATCCGGCTCCATCGTGAAGACCTCCAGCGCGGACCAATCTTCTTCCGACGACGTCCAACTGAAGAATGACGGTTCCTTTAAGGGATGTCATCCAAGATGGCGTCCCTCGAATTCCGATTGGCTGATAGGATTCTATCAGCCAATCGGAATTAAGGTAGGAATATTCTGATTGGCTGATGGAATCAGCCAATCAGAATCAAGTTCAATCCGATTGGCTGATCCGATCAGCCAATCAGATTGAGCTCGCATTCTATTGGCTGATCGGAACAGCGATGTCAGGGCAGCAGATTAGGGGTACATAGGGATAATGTAGGTGGCGGGGGTGTACGGAGCGGCAGATTAGGGGTTAAAAATAATATGCAGGGGTCAGCGATAGCGGGGGCGGCAGATTAGGGGTTAATAAGTGTAAGGTTAGGGGTGTTTAGACTCGGGGTACATGTTAGAGTGTTAGGTGCAGACGTAGGAAGTGTTTCCCCATAGCAAACAATGGGGCTGCGTTAGGAGCTGAACGCGGCTTTTTTGCAGGTATTAGGTTTTTTTTCAGCTCAAACAACCCCATTGTTTTCTATGGGGGAATCGTGCACGAGCACGTTTTTGAAGCTGGCCGCGTCCGTAAGCAACTCTGGTATCGAGAGTTGCAGTTGCGGTAAATATGCCTGTATGCTCCCTTTTTGGAGCCTAACGCAGCCATTCTGTGAACTCTCAATACCAGAGTTATTTAAATGGTGCGGCCAGAAAAAAGCCAGCGTTAGCTATGCGGGTCGTTACCGACAAAACTCTAAATTTAGGCGTATGTTTTTTATACATGTAAAGAAGAGCTAATGTTTTGATCCTATACACAATCTATGAATAAACTGGTCAGTTAAAAGGTTTCACAAGGCAATGGAATAATATTTCTAGGGCCTACTATGATAATCAGGGTTTCTAGTTTGAAAATATTAAACATATAAAATATTAAAAAAAGCAGTAATGCCAATCGTAAGGAAACACATCTGTTCATGCCCAAAATCTAGTTCACATGATAAATTATATAGTACTGGAACATTTATTTTCTATACTCTATTACAAAACCAAAACTACATGTAATATCAAACTAGTTGCTTTGTTTTAAAACAAATAAAATACTTCAAAATCTTTATTTTATTATTGAGCTTAGCCTAGCTCATGGATTTCAAAAGAATATATTTTATGGTGTAAGCTTTTTTGTTCCTTGTAAATCTTCTTATAAGATTAAAGCTGTTGCTTTTTAAAACTGAAAGTTCAGGTTGACAAAAAACAAATCCATTATATTTAGAGCCTTGAAGTTAAAGTTGAGGTGAGATTTTCAATGTAGTGCATTTCATTGTATAGAGAAACAAACTTTTAAAAAGGTGCATTACGATATTATTTTTATATTTTTTCCATAGAACATTTTCTATTGCAGTGATATTTAGAAAACTAGCCTACATTTAATAACATATTTGCAGTTTTGTAGGCATTTCCACACATTTTCTACTCAATGGGGTTTCTATTAGGTTAAAAGCAAATCGGAAAGTAGCCAGTATATGTAAGCTTTTAGAAGTGAAGTAAGCGCAACAAATTTTTAGGCCATAAAATATCACAGAAAAAAGAACAATATGAACCAGATTATTTCTACCTGTATAAAATATCAATAAATAAAAACAATTGTGTATAATACAGGGAGTGCAGAATTATTAGGCAAGTTGTATTTTTGAGGATTCATTTTATTATTGAACAACAACCATGTTCTCAATGAACCCAAAAAACTCATTAATATCAAAGCTGAATAGCTGAAGTAGTTTTTAGTTTGTTTTTAGTTATAGCTATTTTAGGGGGATATCTGTGTGTGCAGGTGACTATTACTGTGCATAATTATTAGGCAACTTAACAAAAAACAAATATATACCCATTTCAATTATTTATTTTTACCAGTGAAACCAATATAACATCTCAACATTCACAAATATACATTTCTGACATTCAAAAACAAAACAAAAACAAATCAGTGACCAATATAGCCACCTTTCTTTGCAAGGACACTCAAAAGCCTGCCATCCATGGATTCTGTCAGTGTTTTGATCTGTTCACCATCAACATTGCGTGCAGCAGCAACCACAGCCTCCCAGACACTGTTCAGAGAGGTGTACTGTTTTCCCTCCTTGTAAATCTCACATTTGATGATGGACTACAGGTTCTCAATGGGGTTCAGATCAGGTGAACAAGGAGGCCATGTCATTAGATTTTCTTCTTTTATACCCTTTCTTGCCAGCCACGCTGTGGAGTACTTGGACGCGTGTGATGGAGCATTGTCCTGCATGAAAATCATGTTTTTCTTGAATGATGCAGACTACTTCCTGTACCACTGCTTGAAGAAGGTGTCTTCCAGAAACTGGCAGTAAGACTGGGAGTTGAGCTTGACTCCATCCTCAACCCGAAAAGGCCTCACAAGCTCATCTTTGATGATACCAGCCCAAACCAGTACTCCACCTCCACCTTGCTGGCGTCTGAGTCTGACTGGAGCTCTCTGCCCTTTACCAATCCAGCCACGGGCCCATCCATCTGGCCCATCAAGACTCACTCTCATTTCATCAGTCCATAAAACCTTAGAAAAATCAGTCTTGAGATATTTCTTGGCCCAGTCTTGACGTTTCAGCTTGTGTGTCTTGTTCAGTGGTGGTCGTCTTTCAGCCTTTCTTACCTTGGCCATGTCTCTGAGTATTGCACACCTTGTGCTTTTGGGCACTCCAGTGATGTTGCAGCTCTGAAATATGGCCAAACTGGTGGCAAGTGGCATCTTGGCAGCTGCACGCTTGACTTTTCTCAGTTCATGGGCAGTTATTTTGCGCCTTGGTTTTTCCACACGCTTCTTGCGACCCTGTTGACTTTTTTGAATGAAACGCTTGATTGTTCGATGATCACGCTTCAGAAGCTTTGCAATTTTAAGAGTGCTGCATCCCTCTGCAAGATATCTCACTATTTTTGACTTTTCTGAGCCTGTCAAGTCCTTCTTTTGACCCATTTTGCCAAAGGAAAGGAAGTTGCCTAATAATTATGCACACCTGATATAGGGTGTTGATGTCATTAGACCACACCCCTTCTCATTACAGAGATGCACATCACCTAATATGCTTAATTGGTAGCAGGCTTTCGAGCCTATACAGCTTGGAGTAAGACAACATGCATAAAGAGGATGATGTGGTCAAAATACTCATTTGCCTAATAATTCTGCACACAGTGTACATGTAGTAGAGGTGACATATTCACAGGTTCTATTTAACAGAACTTGGTTGATTTAATAATAATGGTATCCACTTATCTTAATAAATAATAGTTTTATAAGTAAATTGTCTAATATGGTTATATTTGTACTTATCTTAATAAATAATAGTTTTATAAGCAAATTGTCTGATATGGTTATATGTTTACTTATCTTAATAAATAATAGTTTTATAAGCAAATTGTCTAATATGGAAATATTTGTACTTATCTTAATAAATAATAGTTTTATAAGCAAATTGTCTAACAAATATGGTTATATTTGTTCTTATCTTAATAAATAATAGTTTTAAAATTAAATGGTCTAATATGGTTATATTTGTACTTATATTACTAAATAATAGTTTTATAAGTACATTGTCTTATATTTGTGCTTATCTTAATAAATAATAGTTTTATAAGCAAATTGTCTAACTAATATGGTTATATTTTTACTTATATTACTAAATAATAGTTTTATAAGTAAATTATCTTATATGGTTATATTTGTACTTATCCTAATAAATAATAGTTTTTATAAGTATTTATTATTACAGATTCCGCAGCACTAAATTTGTCTAATATGGTTATATTTGTACTTATATTAATAAATAATAGTTTATAAGCAAATTGTCTCATATGGTTATATTTGTACTTATATTAATAAATAATAGTTTTATAAGCAAATTGTCAAATATGGTCATATTTGTATTATATTTTCCCCCTTAGGCATATAGTACAACCAAAATACATTTACTTTTTTACTTTACATTTAATGCATTTGGTCTTAAGTCCCTTCTTTTCATTTACCATGGGAGAATTTTGCACCAGAGAATAACAAGACTGTTGTGAGTAATCTTTTGAGTATTAGGTTAATGCAATGGGGGCAGATAATTTCTAATGTGGTGGAGGGGTCTAAGTTTTATGAGGTTAAAATGTATATCATATGAATGGATGTTAGACAGGTAACAGAGATTATTTAGTAGTTTGAGGATCTATCATATATAATGAGATCATTTAATAATAAAGGTTCCAGTACTTATTTATTATTAATTTGTTTTCTTTTTACATTTGTCCATGGTTATCTTATTGGGTTTTATAGTCATTGTTAACACCTATGCTATTAGCTGGTAAAAACTTACCAATTTGTTATGCTGGGTAATAGGACTTGTATTTTAGTAGAATCAGGCTCCTCGACATTAACCTTTTATTTATTTTTTTCTGTATATTATGTCACTGGCACAGAAAGATCTTGAATTTATTCAAAGCTTTCAGAAACAAGATTTTGCTTCTCATCTTCCTGACTGCTATCCAAAATAATCAATTACATGAGGATTTCCTTGAACTCTCTGTTATCAATCAGTCTATCAGACTTCAACACATCGCATAGCTATGTCCCCTGTAACCATCTGGTTGTATGATTTATGCTTGTTATTCTTTAGATTAGTTAGAAACCAGTGCAACATAAACAAGATCAATAGTCTATGAAACTTTCACCATTATGAAGCTGCTACTTAAAATGTTGCATCATTTATAATGTCCCCGTGATTTTAAGCTCACGAGTTCACCTATCCTGTTGATCACTTTATGTAAAGATGGTTTACAGCTTGCAGTGACTCAAGGGTAGGACCCTCTACCCTAAAGATTTAAAGGGACAGTAAACCTTAAAAATAATGTTATATAATTCTGCACATAGTGCAGAATTATATAACATTATTTAAGTGCTATAGTTCTAAAAGCCTTTTTTACCTTTTAATATGTAAAAATTATGGCGCTTTTACAGACCCGCTCTCTGCTCTCTGCTGAGCGGGTCTGTAATATTTAGTCAGCGCATCGGGCTGGACTGAGTTTATCAACTTTGGCCTATTTTATTTTGACAGACTTTTACACAGCATCTTAAATACACAAAACAAAAAGGAGAAGAAATATTTGCTCCTCTGAGCTATAAATAAACAGTATGTTATATCTGCTGTTAAGGAGATTGCTTAATAAATAGAAAAGAAAACAAGAAGAAAAAAACAATAGTTTATCAGCTGAACATTGAAATCAGCCTTTATTTTCTGTCTCAAGCTATGCATTACATGTGAGCTTAATGATTCTGATTTGCAGTATACAAAAACTTTAGAAAGCATTGAAGATAAGCTGGATCTACAGTAACTATTCTAGTGAAATGGAAACTTGGCTTGTCCTTTTAAGAATACTGACAGGGATCTAATTACAGAATTAAAATAATTAATGTATTTAATCAATGTTCAAAGGTTGTGCATTAACCAACATTCCAGTGTAGAAACTATTTAATATCTTTAGCCCTATGCACACATGATCTAGGATTTTACTTTGCACTCAATCAGTTAACTTCTACCTCAAATCTGACTTTCAGTGTTTTGGAACCATGGATATATGGGCATTCATTTGTCAAAGGGGCATGAAACCCAAACATTGTATTTAATGATTTAGGCAAACCATACAATTTTAAACAACTTTCCAGTTTATTTCTATTTTCAAATTAGCTTCATTCTCTTTGTATCATTTGTTGAAGGAGCAGCAATGCACTACTGTTTGTTAAGTGAACACATAGGATGAGCCAATGACAATAGGCATATATATGCAGCCACTAATCAGCAGCTAGCACCAATGTGCTTTGCTGCTCCTTAGCTTACCTAGATAAACCCTATATGCAGGAAACCAACGGGTATACATCTGCATTCCCGCATCACCCTTAGGGAGACTTCCTTCAGGGTCATAAATTGCATAAATAAAAAAGAGAAGCACCTGGTATTTCCGGACTGGACAGCACTTTACTCAAGGTCATAATGATATACTACAGGAAAATTATTCTTTGTGAAAGGCACATGTTGAGCAAAAAAAGGATTAACCTAGGGTGGTAACTAGCGATAGAACAAACTATTATACTATTGTTCGTTCCTAGGTTGAGCACTTTTTATTTATGCAAATTATGACCCTGATGGAAGTTTCCCTAAGGGTAATGTGGGAAACCAGATGTTGACCCGTTGCTTAGTGTGCCTAGAGGGAAATGGCCGCACCTCACTGACGAGGCCCACACTAGCTTGAAAAGGCCCACACTAGCTTGAAACGTACATCTGGGGTTTTTCCGTTTCTCTCTTTCAGAGAAGAATTGCCTTGTATTTCAGGACTGGACTGCATTTTTTAGTCAGGGTCAGACTGATATACTACAGGAAAGTTCTTCTCTGTGAAAGACACATGTTGAGCAAAAAGATGATGATGATATATATGTGTGTGTGTATATATATATATATATATATATATATATATATATATATAATGTATATACATTATAGCCCTTTCTATTCAAGTACATTGTCATACATCATACATCTTTTAAACTTATAACTTTTTTTTATTTTTTATTTTTATATGAATAATTTGTATTAGATAGTGTATATATGGGTGTAATTGTTTATTTTAATGTATTTATGTTGTGTTTAATGCAACTATTTTTAACCCTTACTATTTACACAAGGGCCTCTAGTTATTAAGGTCTGTCGGACCTGATCCGACAGTGCGGATCAGGTCCGACAGACCTCGCTGAATACGGCGAGCAATACGCTCGCCGTATTCAGCATTGCACCAGCAGCTCACAAGAGCTGCTGGTGCAACGCCGCCCCCTGCAGACTCGCGGCCAATAGGCCGCCAGCAGGGGGTGTCAATCAACCTGATCGTACTTGATCGGGTTGATATCCGGCGATGTCTGTCCACCTGCTCAGAGCAGGCAGACAGGTTATGGAGCAGCGGTCTTTGTGACCGCTGTTTCATAACTGCTGTTTCTGGCGAACCTTTAGGCTCGCCAGAAACACGGGGCATCAAGCTCCATTCGGAGCTTGATACATATGCCCCAAGGTCTTCAGTCGCATTAACCAGACAAGCACAAATTTAGTTTGCGCTTGTGTGGTTGCCTTTACTTTCAACTTGTAGTACACAGTTAACGCGAATGCAATATTTTAATATCACGAGCGTGCAACTTGTAATCTAGCCCTGAGCTTTTAAACATTATTTTCATAGTATTAGATTCCTAGAGGTTATTTTTTATTATGTATACATTAAAATAAATGTCTCTAATGCTATCATCTGAACCAAAAAGTAAACAATTAGAAAAATCAGTGAGAAAATTCCAGGAATACTAACTAAAATACAAAAATGTTAATAATCTAATTTGCTTTGGAAGACAAAAGCTTCATATAAAGGTTTTGTATGTGTTCTGATGGCTTGCACGGCAACAGAAGAAGTACAGTACATAAAAAAGCAGTTTGCATCTTTATTCTTGACACAAATGTGATGATTATGCAAAGAAATTTATATCTAAAAAAGATTCAAGCTTGTAGGCACAGAGGGAAAATGCAATGACCAAAAATGCTTTATTTGTTTAACAAACAGAATTGTCTTTTGAAGGGAGAATATGGCATCATAAATATGAACACTTATTTGTATACTTAGATTTTGATGTAAAAATCAGTCAAAATGAGGTATTTTCAGTTTAATAAATCAACCTATATGTCTTGCCAATATAAAATGTTAGCTGAACTGGATTACATATTTATCTTTCTTAAGATCACATTTTTCATTGCTTAAGCAATGCTCAGCAAATCCCTTTTTTGCAGACCTATTGGTTTTTGAAAATATTTTAACATCCTAAAGATATTCATAGTCTTAACGATATTTTTTGCACATAGTATGTAACATTCCATTGACTAAACAGATGAAAGACATACAAAGCCTAAAATTGTCTTGAAAGTCTTTTTGCAGTTGTATATAGAACAAAATGTGAACACTCAGGGAACCACAGTTGTTAATATGTACACGTTCTTTGGATTTTAAATTATACCAGCTATTTCGTTCGGGTGTGCACCCAGAGATTTTTTCAGGTGACAAAATACATGAAATGAAAGGAAATTAGTGATGGACTCTGGATACCCCTTCTTCAACCCTGGAACCTGTAGCTGTAGTTCTGGAAAGTGATATTTAGCACCCACCCTAATAACCAGACAAGACCAGTATTAAGGTTAAAACAGGAACTGATTTTATTCACACAAACTTACAGTATGTCTATAATAACATATATACACATATAAATACATAAATTCATCTGTACACAAATACACACACACACACACACACACACACACACACACACACATATATATATATACATATTTAGACATGTATGAATGTATCTTTATCTTAAAGCCCTTTGCATGCCTTATATCTTTGAGCCCTTATAACTTTATATGCAATTTTTTTTAAATAATTTTTATCAGACAGTGTTATGATGCATGTAACTGTACTTTTAAATGTATTTTTCATGTGTTTTGTGCCACTCTTTAGTTGAGCATAAACGCTAACCAGAGCTCTGAAGTTGCACTTTTTCTGGTTAGGAGTTTGAATGGGAGTGATACAATTCTGCTTTAAGCAAGCATTAAGTATTGCCTTCATGTATTTGTTATATTTCCTGTGTTTCCATTATTGAAATGATTTTGAATCCTGGGTATACATTATATAGGTATAATAATTATGATTTATCCCAGTTCCAATGACTGCCTTAATAATGGCCAAAAAGTATAGAATGGGTAAATGTTGAGGTATTAAACAATCACATGGTGTTATTATATTTTTAAATTGTGGCTCTGCCATTGGAAGCTATGGCTATGAGTACAGTCTGATTTACTGTAACTGGTCAGACAAATCATCTTTAGCTCTCAATGTTCTACAGATTATGTGTTCTTATTTTTGTAATAAAGCACTGATATTTTAATCTTCTGCACATTTTGGGCTTTATTTTTTAAGTTGGAGACTCTGTTTCCTTTGTTGCATGCTGAACCACCCCTGCCTATATATGCCTTATTGGATGGTTTTCCTGCTTGAAGTACCTGGTGAGCAATAGTTTGACTTGCTGTTGTGATTGATTATACCATTGCCAAAGGTGTTTGCTACACATTGGAGCAGCCCTGTAATGGAACTGTAGGTGAAGGTTTCCCTCCCTTTTCAGAGGGATCTTCCTTTGCCGTTACCAGCAGCATTCCAGATGGAAAGGGTAGGCGTTGTATATCCACAGTCCCACAAACATGCTGGGGTACTAGTCAGCAGTTCTCCTTGAAAGGAATGAAAGGTACATCTGCACACGTTTTCTTTTGGGCTAAATTCCCAGATTGGAGCCTGTATATTCCATTATCATTGTATGCAGCAGGGTGTTAAAGGCAGGATACTTTTATTGTGTATTGGAATATGTTGCAGGCTCTTAGGAGGAGAGTAGTACAGTGGGTAAGAAGGGACAAAGCTGGAAATGAGCTTTGTGGTCACTGATGGAGCAGTCAATATTTTGAAGGCTCTCCATGTTCAGCTCACATGCTCCACTTGGTGGTAAAGGATGCCATACCAGAAGGTAATTCTAGGAGGGCAGTTGTATCAGTACAGAAGGATTGCAGACCACTTCCTCCACAATGTTGAACCTAGACAGTTCCTTACACACATCACTTCTCAGAGACTGAAAGAGCAGCTGAAATGTTACATGTGGGACCATCAGGAGAAATTCCTTGAACTGATGCTGAACACCATGTGTGATCCCAGGATTATGGGGAAAAAAGGTCTCTGAAATAATAGCATGCCAACTAGGATGACAGACTGAGTTGCAGGATGTGTACAGTCCAAGCAAAGGGAGGCATGCTATGTGAGGGAGAAGTGCAGCAGCAGGAGACAGATCATTTTGCGTCAGCTGAGTGGAGCTGCTGAGTTTTCAATAAAGGCAGTAGATTGTTTGGTGGGACTCGCTGAAGCCCCCTCAAGAAAGGAGAGTACTAGTATCTCATAAAGGTTTATATTTGCAAACCTAATCCCCCCCCCCCTATAGCAGATCAACTGAGTTACTGGGATGACAAACAGAGTGTGTGGCCTGCCCTGCCTACATTAGCTCAGGATCTCATTTCTTGTCCTCCAACCACTGTGCAAAGTGAGTATTTATATTAACTGGCAATATGCTAAACCCACAGAGCTCACGGCTTTTACTGCAGTTTACAGAGCTAATGGCATTTCTGAAATTGAACCTTCCGAAGCTAGGTTACACAGCCATGGTCTTTGACAATAACTCATTTTTAAATGTTTTTCAATACACCTGCTTCTCCTCCTAGATTCCCTGCTTCTATTGTGGTGAAATGAAATGTATTTAAATAAACCTCCTGTATTGCTACTTTCTGCTGCTGCACTCCTAAGCTCTGCTATCGCTGCTGCAGTAAAGGTCTCCTTAACTACAGCTACTAATGCTGCCACTCCTGCTTCTGCCTATTTTGCCCTGTAGTGGTCATCAGTAAATGTAAAATCCTTAGGGAACAGCTAGCCACTGTGTCCAATGGGGTTTTGGCAAGTGTTTGTTCTCATTCTTTGGAGGTGTACTGTTGGGATTTGTGTACAATAATCAGAGGCCTACTTCTGTAAAGCTACTGTCAGCTTCTGCTCATGCTGTTCCATCTTTGTGGTGTCACCAATGAATCCCAAATCCTTAGAGAACAGCTAGAAGCGGAGTTTTGGTACAGATCTTTGTTCACTTGTATTCTTTTATTTGTTCTTAGCCATACCTAGTGATGTCTTTGAGGAAGTTCATCAAGACAATGTAAGGCTGGAGGCTGGCCTGGAAGTCAGATAAGATATACTTGCAGCAAAAAACAAAAACAATTTAGAAACACACAATGGTGGTTACTGCTGTATTGACTCAATTCAAGGTAATCCACACCAATGTGCATCTTTCTGAAATTCTTTCCCTCCACTAAAGCATCTTTTTCAAAGGTTATCTCTCGCTTTTGTTTTAGTTGGGCTTCTGAGAGATACTGCTTTTGCTCATTTTGAAGGAATTGCTCAAGGTCAAGGAATTTATTCTCCAAGGATAATAACTAAAAACCTGTGTGGGAAGGTGATGAAGGTGGGTACTTTATTTCCTTTCACCCGTATTATTTTCACTCTATCTGTGTAACTTGGTTGCCAAGCACTTGATTTTTAGTGTCCCTCAAGCTTCCCCACTGCTAAGATATGGAGTGCAAAGAAAAACAGTACTAGGAGTTGACCGATCAGCCTTAGCAAATAGGACCTGGACTGAGGACCCAGCACAAATGGCATCTCCATGGCTCCTGGTTTGCTGCTTCCGCTGGGGCTGACAGCTGCTCTATCATTAACTAAGCAGTTAAGTGTGGGTTTAGTGATGTCTCTAGCCCCAGAGTGGTGGCCTTGTGCCTGAATGTGGGGTTTGTTGCTCAGGGGGCCTATAGTAGGGGGGCCCTGTCAGGGGTCTGTCGCTGTGAGGGCCATGGAGTGTGGGGTCTGGCCCTGGAGGTTGGGGGGCCTGGTGGGGGCAGTATAGGGGGGCTACTATATTCAATTGCAGACATTTGAAAAAAGTGGGTCAGTGCCAAAAGGAACCCTTCTAATCTGAGAGACCTCGAGCAGTTGACGAAAGAAGAGTGGTCCAAAATTCCAGTAGAGAGGTGTAAGAAACTCATTGATGGTTATAGGAAGCGATTGATTTTAGTTATTTTTTCCAAGGGGTGTGCTATCAAATATTAAATTGAAGGTGCCAATAATTTTGTTCAGTCCATTTTTGGAGTTTTGCATGGAATGTGTCAGTTTTGGCTTTTTTTTCTCCAGTTTTTTGTGTCATACCAATACAAACAAAATAAATAAACATAAGAATGCCTAAACGTTTGTAATTGCGGCAATTTTCTGGGTGAAGTGGGGCATTATCTGACAGAAATGCAGGGGTGCCAATATATTTGGCCATGACTGTATATGTCTTTCTTTGCTAATGCTAACCAGTATTCCATGACTTTTCAATGCTTTATTTGATGGAGAAGGTTGACTCAACTTTAAAGCTCTGATGGTATCTCCCTAAGATCCACTAAGAGCAGTTCGATCTCACTTGTCAGTGCCGTATACTATTTTAGAGCATCTAAAAACCATAGCTAATTGCACCTATAATGATGGGAACATAACCTAGCTAATTAGCATTTATGTCTGTGAGGCATTTGATTTTCATATTGCTCCTGATCCTATTTGCTTTTCCAACTCAATTTTCCAGGGAAAACTTTTCTGGATAGCTCTCCTATGGGAGATGAGCTGGAAGTTGAATTGGAAGAGCGTAGTATGACTAGTGACTGGTCTGTTGTGAGTATTCTAACCTTCTCAGCTACAAACATTATACTGGGGAGAGGGACACAGCTAACATATATTGGATCAAAGCAGAAGAGAATTTAGAAGGCTACAATGATCCACACGGGAGTTATGATATTTAACCTCTATCTTTGACTTTCATGGACTGTAAAATAGTATCTATCTCTGACAGTATGGGAGATGGATTACTACTATCTTGGCATAGGAGCAGATTAATTTCTTGTTCTCTCATTGGGGAGAGTAACTTAAACAAGCAGTTTAACCTCCTATTGGCAAGACTCTCTCAATGCGGACAGTAATTTTTGATGCAGTGGATGGGATAAAACCTTTATTGTTACTGTATTTAAATATCATAGGGGCCTCTCTTTTTCTGTTAAAACTCTAAAGTTTCTAATTAATACTAGTTGATAAGATTCCCTAATATTGTCTTAGAAATTGCCTGGTTTAGGCCTTAATGGTATGTTCATTGATGGTAATCCTTTGTGCGTAATGGGGGGGGGGTCCTTTAATCGGCTCATGATTTGCTATCAATGACATAAACATTAAATTAAAATAGGACAATATTGTGTTTCTCTCATGCTCTAGACATTTCTGAGTTGACACAGATATGTCATCCTACCATCTAGGGGTTATATTATCTATGTAGCACATAATGATTGTTAAATACATTTAGTTATGTGTTTGATCCTTATAGGATTATTATTAATTTAAGTTTTAGTTTTAATGACATAATCTGACCATTTATTAATGTTTGTTTTAATTGTTATTCCATAAAAAGGTCCACAAGTGGCCTTTGGCATACAAATAAACGTGTTATTTTTAGCCTTTGCTGTGCAAGAGGTCCAAGAGTAGTCTCATATTGTTTCTGGAAGGAGAAAACTGAAGGTTCTTGCAATTCACCTCATTGTTTTATGAAAATAATAAGACATTTTGTTATTTTGATTGTCTTTTATAACTTGTTTGAGTTCATGGTGCTCTCCTACATATTATATAGCTTTGTATTGCACAACGTCATTTATTGTACAATGTAATGTCTGTCTCACACACTTTTAATCCTCAATAAAAATATATAAATAAGAAATAAACAAACCACTAGAAACTGTTAAAATTATTTTAATGGGCAAATCAGTGATTTTGTTTAAAAACAAAGTGCTGCATATTTCTTTTTTTTTTTCTTTTTTTTTTTAATTAAAACAAACTGATGATGTGTTTTTCAACGCATATTTTGTAACACAAGAGCGTTTCATGTACATGTTTATTAACATTTTCATTTTTGACATGGAACTATTGTTGTGTTTCTAAAAAAATATGCTTCCCTAAGTACACACTAAATAATTAATATGACATGCTTGTTGTGACATGCAGTGACTTGAAATCTAATTTGTCCTCATTTCCAATTGGAACTGTAGATAAATGTCCCCTTAGTATGTTATTTCATCTACAATTTCAATTAAAAAAAAAAAATCAATTTACTGCAAAGGTGACTTCCAATAACTGAAAATAAAAAAGTGTAATCATCCACTGGAATGTTTTATTCAATATAAATATTTTTTTTCTTGGAGCAATTAAGACATGAAAAAGACAAATTTAATTGTTCATTGGTGCAGAAAACTCCCATCTGTTACTTATACCAACCAGTATACAGAATTTATTATTGATGTTTCTATCTCTTTTTTCTGTCACACTGGTTAACTAATTTGTACGTATTAGGGTTTCGTTTGCTACTATGTTGATTTGTATGCAAAGCACAAGAAATAGTGTTGTATGTTTTACTACATTTATACATACTTGTAGAGCTGTTTCTACAATTTTAAAACAATTGACTATAAAACCAGATAGAGGAGATGTCACTTCTGGGCTTTATCTTGCTTACATTTAAGAACTGGATCATGAAAGAGAGAGAATATGACCTAATTTGTTCAGGATTGCAGGGTACTAATGTTCATAGAGAACTAACATTTTATTTTTATGTTGCCATAATGCTAATGGTCTCCACAACCTGGAAAATTTCTGGTGTAAACATCTAGATATTCATTGTAGGATATAGTTTCTGGAAACATGCCGTAGTAGGTAACAGTGCATATTATTGTTGTACAGTGCGTGAAAAAGCAGAGGTACTATGAGTGAGACTTTGAAATTTCCATCTTCAATAGCTTCTTTTTTTTTTAGAAAATTTAATTTTGCTAATTTATTCATTAAATGTCTGTTATGTTGTCAGCATCTCTTAAATTGGTCCATGTTTTTCATGATAGCACTGATCCAGCAGAATATTCTGCATAGATTAGTTTGTTTTGAAACTATCAACCTTAATTGTTTTGTAGTATCGTACTAAAAGAACATAGCCTTGAGTGGAAGAAATATGTACTCTGTTGCATTTTTGTGCAGTCAAAGATCAACCTAATCGGAAATATGTTGACAGCATATATTTTATGCACTGTAGATTAATTGCTTTCATTTATTTTTTTGATAGATGATGTTCTAATGAATGTTAATATAGTTTGGATTTGAAGTGGATTAAAACAAGCAATTGGAAAGGCTTTTCTGTGCTTCTTAGGAAATTAGGTTCATACATTTGTATATTTTTAAATGCAAGGCATAAAAAAATGACATAACAAAATGGCTAAATTCTCTTTATACAAGGAGATAACTTGAAAAAGGAAATAAATGAATGCAAACATGTTGTCTGTGTACATGTGTAATCAGAAAAGATGTAAAGATTGTTTAATTCACTTTTATATATTTGAAGAAAAAAACGTAAAAAAAGGAAATGTTTGCCCACTGAAATCTGAATGGGGAATTCAGTTAGTGAGGATTAGGAAAATTTAAACAACATTTTTATTTAGTTTCTAGCAAGGAAAAATCAGTGGCTGTAGATTTGCAGATCAGTGATACAAAAATCTTGCAGAAAACATAAAGGCATAGATTATAAGTGGAGCGCTATTGATTGTGCTGGCTTCTCTATCCATATTGAAGTCCTGTACTAAGAATAGAGCACAATCTGACATTACAAGTCAATGGTAAAAATGTTTTACCAGAATCTTAGCGTAGCCAAAATGTTTATTTATTTGATATATATATATATATATATATATATATATATATATTTACACATATACACACACACATATATATATTTAAATATATATATATATACATAGCGCAACTATTTTTATGCTCTGTATAAAAAAAATAGTTATGTGTTTGATCCTTATAGGATTATTATTAATTTAAGTTTTAGTTTTAATGACATAATCTGACCATTTATTAATGTTTGTTTTAATTGTTATTCCATAAAAAGGTCCACAAGTGGCCTTTGGCATACAAATAAACGTGTTATTTTTAGCCTTTGCTGTGCAAGAGGTCCAAGAGTAGTCTCATATTGTTTCTGGAAGGAGATTGTTTAATTCACTTTTATATATTTGAAGAAAAAAACGTAAAAAAAGGAAATGTTTGCCCACTGAAATCTGAATGGGGAATTCAGTTAGTGAGGATTAGGAAAATTTAAACAACATTTTTATTTAGTTTCTAGCAAGGAAAAATCAGTGGCTGTAGATTTGCAGATCAGTGATACAAAAATCTTGCAGAAAACATAAAGGCATAGATTATAAGTGGAGCGCTATTGATTGTGCTGGCTTCTCTATCCATATTGAAGTCCTGTACTAAGAATAGAGCACAATCTGACATTACAAGTCAATGGTAAAAATGTTTTACCAGAATCTTAGCGTAGCCAAAATGTTTATTTATTTGATATATATATATATATATATATATATATATATATATATTTACACATATACACACACACATATATATTTAAATACAGGGAGTGCAGAATTATTAGGCAAATGAGTATTTTGACCACATCATCCTCTTTATGCATGTTGTCTTACTCCAAGCTGTATAGGCTCGAAAGCCTACTACCAATTAAGCATATTAGGTGATGTGCATCTCTGTAATGAGAAGGGGTGTGGTCTAATGACATCAACACCCTATATCAGGTGTGCATAATTATTAGGCGACTTCCTTTCCTTTGGCAAAATGGGTCAAAAGAAGGACTTGACAGGCTCAGAAAAGTCAAAAATAGTGAGATATCTTGCAGAGGGATGCAACACTCTTAAAATTGCAACGCTTCTGAAGCGTGATCATCGAACAATCAAGCGTTTCATTCAAAATAGTCAACAGGGTCGCAAGAAGCGTGTGGAAAAACCAAGGCGCAAAATAACTGCCCATGAACTGAGAAAAGTCAAGCGTGCAGCTGCCAAGATGCCACTTGCCACCAGTTTGGCCATATTTCAGAGCTGCAACATAACTGGAGTGCCCAAAAGCACAAGGTGTGCAATACTCAGAGACATGGCCAAGGTAAGAAAGGCTGAAAGACGACCACCACTGAACAAGACACACAAGCTGAAACGTCAAGACTGGGCCAAGAAATATCTCAAGACTGATTTTTCTAAGGTTTTATGGACTGATGAAATGAGAGTGAGTCTTGATGGGCCAGATGGATGGGCCCGTGGCTGGATTTGTAAAGGGCAGAGAGCTCCAGTCCGACTCAGACGCCAGCAAGGTGGAGGTGGAGTACTGGTTTGGGCTGGTATCATCAAAGATGAGCTTGTGGGGCCTTTTCGGGTTGAGGATGGAGTCAAGCTCAACTCCCAGTCCTACTGCCAGTTTCTGGAAGACACCATCTTCAAGCATTGGTACAGGAAGAAGTCTGCATCCTTCAAGAAAAACATGATTTTCATGCAGGACAATGCTCCATCACACGCGTCCAAGTACTCCACAGCGTGGCTGGCAAGAAATGGTATAAAAGAAGAAAATCTAATGAAATGGCCTCCTTGTTCACCTGATCTGAACCCCATTGAGAACCTGTGGTCCATCATCAAATGTGAGATTTACAAGGAGGGAAAACAGTACACCTCTCTGAACAGTGTCTGGGAGGCTGTGGTTGCTACTGCACGCAATGTTGATGGTGAACAGATCAAAACACTGACAGAATCCATGGATGGCAGGCTTTTGAGTGTCCTTGCAAAGAAAGGTGGCTATATTGGTCACTGATTTGTTTTTATTTTGTTTTTGAATGTCGGAAATGTATATTTGTGAATGTTGAGATGTTATATTGGTTTCACTGGTAAAAATAAATAATTGAAATGGATATATATTTGTTTTTTGTTAAGTTGCCTAATAATTATGCACAGTAATAGTCACCTGCACACACAGATATCCCCCTAAAATAGCTATAACTAAAAACAAACTGAAAACTACTTCCAAAACTATTCAGCTTTGATATTAATGAGTTTTTTTGGGTTCATTGAGAACATGGTTGTTGTTCAATAATAAAATTAATCCTCAAAAATACAACTTGCCTAATAATTCTGCACTCCCTGTATATATATATATACATAGCGCAACTATTTTTATGCTCTGTAATCTAGTCCATAATTGGCTGACACAGGGTAAAGGGCTAGATTATGAGTGGAGTGCAATTAGCACTCCTGCTCGTGCGTTAGCTTCTCTAGACTGAGTTTTTTTGCACATATCGGGTCGCGCTCGTATTACAAGTTGAAAGTATAAAATATTGCAACAGCGTTAACTTTTTCTCCCATAGAAGTCGATGGAGAGTGTATACTTCAAAGAAAACCGAACACACATACTCACATGCATAGTGATATGGAATCTGATTTGTTTGATATGGGGACAAAGATCAAATACTTTGAAAAAATCTATGCCCAAAATCAGGATGAACAAGAAGTAGTAGATACAAAAAACATCTTTAAGAGACTACAACACAACCTTAGTGTGGATTTGAGACACATGTGGGACATAATAGCATTCCAAAAATACATTGATTCACAGCGTGTGCCTAGGGGATTGCGTATTAGGAAATACCCCTCCTTTGAATTTGAAGATGTTGAAGATCAGGATGAATGGAATGAAGCATTAACTGAATGCTCTCTTAAATTGATCAACATCCTAATAAGAGTGAAAACAAAGAAGAGAGATAAATTAAAACCTACAATTACACAGGTCAAAGAGGAACTTAAAACCATAAAAAAAGATGAGATTTATTTTAAATATAAATCAAACATGGATGCAAATATGAAGAAGTTGGATGATGAGCAGGCAGTTAGAAAAAGTAACAAATTTATTAGAGATAAAGAGGATTACGAGGAGGGCAGAGTCTATAACTGGGCCACACTTAGACAACAAAGAAGACAAAACAGCATGAAGAAAAACAAAAATTCAGATAAAAATCAAAAACAGAAACAACCAATGGTAAATGAGAACAAAGCCAAAGGAAGTACAAGTGATGTGCCCAAATCAATTTTAAAAAACAAACGAAAACAAGAAAAAAGAGTCATCTTTAGCACTGATGATGGGGATTCCTCAGACTCAGAAGCAATTTCCAATACCCCAGGAGGGTCTACTCTTTCTACCTCTTTGTCTTCCCTATCCTCTATTTCCTCTGTCTCGCCTCTTTCTACTCCCTCCTCTTCTCCACCTGCCTCTCCCTCTCCTCCCTCTGCTTCTTTTTTAGGGGAACCGACGATGGAAGATCAACAGCCGGATATCCGTCCAAAAACAAGAAGAACATTGCAAAAAGAAAGAGAAGAAAAAGATGGAAGACTAAAAGGAGAAGGAAAGAACAAAAAGAAGAAGGGACACTGATTGATAATATTGAAAACCCTACTGATATTGAGAATAGGAAAATTGAAAACAATGTAGTTAATATTTCTGACTATAACCTTACACAAGATGAAATTAGAGTATTATCTAAAGGTTTAGGGTTTGCACCCACCAGGAAATTCTCTTGTTTTAATACTCTCCTTGATATAAACAAATTTGTTAGGAAATTGTCTTTGAAAAAATATTTTTCTAGTTTCAAGGATAATGCAATCTTGTCTAATTCTAATGCCATTTCTTCTACTAATGATAACTATAAGGTTAGATCTCATTTAAACTTTGTAGATGCCTGTGCAGTCACAGATTTAGAGAGTTTATATAGTGGAAATCCTGATACATCTACAGTAATACCTGCTCCTACAAAACACAAGTCTGAATTTTACCCTGTTCATTTCAGAGGTCCCATGATTAATGCCTTTCAAAAAT